>NW_027100759.1:0-113000 GCF_029633855.1 Hoplias malabaricus | reverse complement strand
GTTTGCCGCCAGCACCCGACCAGAAAGCGAGAGGTCCCTACGACTCCAAAACTCCGCCCTCATCCGTATTTTCCTGAGGACTGCTTCCCAATTCTTCTGAGCGCAGTCTTCCCTCCAGAAGACTACCCCCAGAATCCTAAGCCCATCTGCACATAAGGAGAAGCCCCCGGGAACTTCCTGCCTGCGTGCCCATGCCCCAACGAACATCACAGCCGATTTAGCCCTGTTGATTCGGGCCCCGGAGACGTTCGAGAACTCCTTCAGTACCTGACCAACCGCATTAAAATCCTTTTCAGAGGAAAGGAAGAGTGTTGCATCATCCGCATAAACAGAAACCTTTGCCCTCCTCCCACTTCCCCCTGGAACATGCAAACCCTGAAAGGACGGCTCCCTCCGGAGTCGCTCCATCAGTGGTTCTAGGTACAGGACGTAGAGCAGCGGGGACATGGGACAACCCTGCCTCACTCCTCCTTGCTGCTTGACCGGACGTGTATAAAAACCATTCACCCCCACTCTACTGGTCACACCGTTGTACATCAGCCGGACCAGATCTACAAAGGGCCTAGTAAAACCCATCCGATCTAGAACGGCAAACATGAACTCGTGTTGAACCCGGTCGAAAGCTTTCTCCTGGTCCAGGCTGAGCAAAGCCAAGGGCACTTGTCGCTGCTCTGCCCAGGCCAGGGCATCCCTTATCAAGGCCAGGTTCATACTTATCCTGCGACCGGGCACCCCGCAGGTCTGGTCGGGGTGAATGACTGTCTCCATGACCCCACTCAGCCGCTGACACAAAACCTTGGCCAAGATCTTGTAATCCACGTTGAGCAACGTTATCGGCCTCCAGTTTGCAAGGTCGGCCCTGTCCCCCCGCTTGTAAAGAAGGGTGACATGGCCAACCCGTGCTGAGGGAGGCAATATGCCTCGTTCTACTGCTTCCCTGTACACGTCCACCAAGTCTTTCCCAAGTAAGGGCCAAAGAGTCCTGTACCATTCTACTGGCAAGCCATCCCCCCCAGGGGCCGTGCCACACCTCAGGGAGAGCATGGCCCTTTGGACCTCCTCTACTCTGATTTCCCCCTCAAGCTGAACTGCCTCCTCCTCCACCAAACGCCCGCTGACTGCCTCCAAGAACCCATAGTCGTTTACCCCCCCCTCCCCAGGGGGTCCAGTCCCAAAAAGAGAGGTGAAATGCGCCTCCGCTATCCCCAACATCCCCTCCACGGATGCATCCACCCGCCCCCCATCCCTCAACCCCTCTATGTGTGATCGTCGCTGGCGGGTTTTAATCGATTCAAAAAAGAAACGCGTTGGCCTCTCATCCATCTCCAACTTCTGCCTCCCTGCCTGGAAACAAAAAGCCTTTGCTTCCTTCTCATAAAAAGCTCGCAGCTCCTCACTTGCTTCCCTCAATCTCTCCCTGTTTCCCCCCTGCCAAGCTGCCTGTAGCTCTTCGGACCATCGCCTGATGTGCTCCTTCCTTCTCCTTACCTTTTCTTGCCCCCACCAACGACACAGAGTGGCGACCCTTTTCTTAAGGTCCTCCCACCACTCTGCCATCGAAGTGTAGAGCACCTTCAAACGTCTCCATTCCCCATATAAAACTCCAAATATTTGAAGGAAGGAGGGGTCCTGGAGAAAACCTCTATTCATTCTCCACAGACCTCTCCCTCTCTGTCCTCCCTCAACAAGGATTTCTGCTGACACTAAGCAATGGTCTGACCCCCAGAACGGTTCAGCGGCATAACTCAACACCTGGGACCCTTCAGCCACCAACAGGAGGTCGAGCCTTGAAGAGTCCCCCCGGGAATTGGCCCAGGTGTGACCAGATGCTCTCGGCTCGACCACCCTGAAAGCATCTACCAGCCCTGCCCCCCGCAACACTTGAGCTAGGTGACACCCCCTCTCCACATCTGGCTCAACATTAAAATCCCCACCTACTAATAGGAACCTGTTCGTGTGGAGAAGGGGCTCCAAGATTTGAAAAAAACCTCGCCGCCTACCCTTCCCAGGGGGTGCGTAAATTGCAATGGCCCTGAACCCGATCCCTCTCCACTCACCGTCCACGCAGAGCACTCTACCTGGCACAGGCGACTGGACGTCGGTCACTAGGAAGTCGCATGTTTTAAACAGGATTCCCACACCATCTCCGTTTCCCTCCCCGACACCCCAGACCGATGGCCCCAACGTCCAGTCCCTGGCGAAGGAGACCTCATCTGCCTTTGATTTTACATGGCATTCCTGCAGGAAGCACAGGTCAAACAGGACATCACGCAGACTCAAGAATACCGCCGTCCTCTTGAGTGCCTGCCTAATGCCCCTTACATTTAGTGTGGCAACTGCGAGCTTATCCATTTGAAAAAAAAATAACAGGAAGAATAGACTGGTATAGAGCAACACGGTTCAAAAACAAACCCCCCCCAAAAAAAAGGCCCCATCCCCCCAAAATAACACTGAACCTCACAAAACCCCCTATTCCTTATCCCCACCTCCTCTCCCCAACCGTTTTCCATGATCCCCCTCCACACCTTTGGCTCTCCCCCTCCCTACCCCCTTCCCCACCCGCCTTGAGACCACTTCTTTCCAACCCACCTCTTCTAGCCCACCTGCCTCCCCAGTCCCTGGACTTCCCCTGCTTCCCTCACCCTCTCCTTCTCTTTGTGAAAATGGTGACCGGTTATGTTCAGGGAACTCCGGCCCTTCAGTCCTCTGTTGCTTATCTACCTCTGTACTTGTGCTGGCAGCTTCCCCCATCTCGACTGGGACGAGGTCAAACTCTCGAACCACCTCCAGACGGCTCCTCTTGGCTGATCTATCCTCGTCCTTAAAGTCCTTATTCCTTGACGAATGGCTCCTGAACAAAACCCCTCCCTCCTCTGTCTCCATTTCACTGTCCCCTTCTGTGGCAACTGGGCTTTCCGAGATTACCAGATCAGCCCAGTCTAGGACCTGTATGCTCGGGAGTTGATCCATGTCCCCGGAGGCTCCAGCCCATTCCAGAGGGGACCAAGAGTTCCCCTGCCCATCTTCTCCTGGCCGCTGCTCACTCCGAGCCTCGGTGGGCAAAGGAGCTTGTGCATTTTCCACTGGCTCCTTAGCATTGACCTCCACCCCCACCATCTCTTCACATTCACCCATGTCCGCACGCTCCCCCAGTTGTTTCACGGGGGTTCCCGCAAGGGCTTGCGGGATGGCTGTCTCTGCCAGGGCTGCCTTTGGCGCCTCACGACCTGCCACCTCCTCTGTTGCGGACTTAGTCCCCATCACCTCAGACCTCTTCTGCACATTCCCCGACAAATTTGCCCTGGAAGTCCCCGGAACAGCCTCAGACCCCACTTCTCCGGTCTTCCCCTCCACGGGCCTTTGTGGGTTCACCCCAGACGTCCCCGGCACAACAACTTCTGCTGAACCAGTTGACTTTTCCACTTCTGCTTCTCCCATGCTAGGTCCTCCATCCAGTATCTTAAAGACTGCTGGGACTTTGAAGAGATCACTAAAAAGCCTGGTCCGTGCAGGGCAGTCCCTATACAAATGGTCATGGTTTCCACACAGGCTGCATGCTTTTGGAGCTCCGCACTCGGCTGTCGTATGCTCCTCTGCGCCACAGAATCTACACCTGCCTCCAGTGCAGGCGTCTTTGGAGTGACCCCGGGCCCCACATCGTCTGCAGTATTCAGGCTGTCCCGGGTAGTGCAAGAAGCCTCGATGTGGGCCGATGGAAAAACTTCCTGGCGGATGTACGAGGCCTCCCGAAAACGCTGGATCTGCCCGCAGCCGGACAAAGAACCGCCGCTTCCCATTCCAAATCCCGAACCTTCCTTTCAGTCGTTCTCCAGGAGAGACCGATGAACAGAAACGTCCTAGAAATGTCCGGATATCCTCATCCTTTACGAAAGGGTTGTACATATGGACAGTTACCGGAACCTCGTCCATAGCGAAAAGTGGGATCAGGCGTAGTCCTCTGAGCACTTCCTGATCTTGTTGCTGACAGCACTTCTCAAAACATGTTGAACAGTCTGTAAACGATGCGAAAGTCACGTCCAAAAACCCAGCCTTGGAAAAATCCTGTATGCAGAAGATCCTTGACGGTGAGAGATCGCAGACATCTCGAAGAATTCGTAGTACTAACCAGTCCCATCCAAATCTCTTTTTCACATCGTCCCCAGCATCCTGCAGCAGTTCCACACGAACAGTATGCCTAAGCCGCACCACTCGGGCCGGCCGACTATCGCTATCAGTCATAGTATTTGCCCAGAACAGATACTACACTTGATCTTAGCCAAAAGGCCGAGAAGCGATAACCGGAAAGGCCCGGCCGGCCCGGAGCACCCTGCCGCAAACCAGCAACTACTGGAGGGTATTTAAACCTGGTCGTCAGACCTTGACCCCTCCCACTCAGACACCACCACCACACCGGAGGCTCCTCCCACCAAGAACTGCAAACAGAAGCTAAGAGCTGCTGCTACAGGAACTTGTGGCAAGGCGTGCTCCAAAGACGGCTGTCGCTCTGTCATTATACAGGAAGAAAATGTGTAGCTCTGCAGCAACAGAGCCTTCAAAAATACACAAAACTCGTCAACGTTCCCCTCCACGGAAATCTTTAGTAAAAGGCGAAAGATTTGTACGTGACTGAAGAGAAACCCGAGATATGACGGCTAACGGCAGGCCTTCCGCTCCTCTGCTGGAGGTCTAAGACTCTTGCGGAGGGTGCAGACTGAACAAAGGTCAGGGTGGGATAATCTGTGCATAAATTAACACGCCAATTAGAGGTCAACACAGACGAGAAAAACATGAGATCATAGATTTGTATTTAAAAAAAAAAAAAAAAAAAAAAAAGAAGAAAAATGGAGGGAAAACCATGAAACAGATTAAAAAGAGAACAGCCTCGAGAAGGCAACATCATAAAGCCGTACCCATGTCCTAACTTATTTCTTTCTGACTTTTAACCAGTTTAAGGAGGTGCACCGTTCCCAGAAGTACTGCAATACCGGGTCGATGCGTGGAGCGGACGGAGCAAGCCCCTCTTCCGTCTCCCTGCTCAAAAAATCAATTTAATATGTAGTCCTCGTATAGAGGACGTATCAGATATTAAACTGATAAGAACAGATACTACACTTGATCTTAGCCAAAAGGCCGAGAAGCGATAACCGGAAAGGCCCGGCCGGCCCGGAGCACCCTGCCGCAAACCAGCAACTACTGGAGGGTATTTAAACCTGGTCGTCAGACCTTGACCCCTCCCACTCAGACACCACCACCACACCGGAGGCTCCTCCCACCAAGAACTGCAAACAGAAGCTAAGAGCTGCTGCTACAGGAACTTGTGGCAAGGCGTGCTCCAAAGACGGCTGTCGCTCTGTCATTATACAGGAAGAAAATGTGTAGCTCTGCAGCAACAGAGCCTTCAAAAATACACAAAACTCGTCAACGTTCCCCTCCACGGAAATCTTTAGTAAAAGGCGAAAGATTTGTACGTGACTGAAGAGAAACCCGAGATATGACGGCTAACGGCAGGCCTTCCGCTCCTCTGCTGGAGGTCTAAGACTCTTGCGGAGGGTGCAGACTGAACAAAGGTCAGGGTGGGATAATCTGTGCATAAATTAACACGCCAATTAGAGGTCAACACAGACGAGAAAAACATGAGATCATAGATTTGTATTTAAAAAAAAAAAAAAAAAAAAAAAAGAAGAAAAATGGAGGGAAAACCATGAAACAGATTAAAAAGAGAACAGCCTCGAGAAGGCAACATCATAAAGCCGTACCCATGTCCTAACTTATTTCTTTCTGACTTTTAACCAGTTTAAGGAGGTGCACCGTTCCCAGAAGTACTGCAATACCGGGTCGATGCGTGGAGCGGACGGAGCAAGCCCCTCTTCCGTCTCCCTGCTCAAAAAATCAATTTAATATGTAGTCCTCGTATAGAGGACGTATCAGATATTAAACTGATAAGAACAGATACTACACTTGATCTTAGCCAAAAGGCCGAGAAGCGATAACCGGAAAGGCCCGGCCGGCCCGGAGCACCCTGCCGCAAACCAGCAACTACTGGAGGGTATTTAAACCTGGTCGTCAGACCTTGACCCCTCCCACTCAGACACCACCACCACACCGGAGGCTCCTCCCACCAAGAACTGCAAACAGAAGCTAAGAGCTGCTGCTACAGGAACTTGTGGCAAGGCGTGCTCCAAAGACGGCTGTCGCTCTGTCATTATACAGGAAGAAAATGTGTAGCTCTGCAGCAACAGAGCCTTCAAAAATACACAAAACTCGTCAACGTTCCCCTCCACGGAAATCTTTAGTAAAAGGCGAAAGATTTGTACGTGACTGAAGAGAAACCCGAGATATGACGGCTAACGGCAGGCCTTCCGCTCCTCTGCTGGAGGTCTAAGACTCTTGCGGAGGGTGCAGACTGAACAAAGGTCAGGGTGGGATAATCTGTGCATAAATTAACACGCCAATTAGAGGTCAACACAGACGAGAAAAACATGAGATCATAGATTTGTATTTAAAAAAAAAAAAAAAAAAAAAAAGAAGAAAAATGGAGGGAAAACCATGAAACAGATTAAAAAGAGAACAGCCTCGAGAAGGCAACATCATAAAGCCGTACCCATGTCCTAACTTATTTCTTTCTGACTTTTAACCAGTTTAAGGAGGTGCACCGTTCCCAGAAGTACTGCAATACCGGGTCGATGCGTGGAGCGGACGGAGCAAGCCCCTCTTCCGTCTCCCTGCTCAAAAAATCAATTTAATATGTAGTCCTCGTATAGAGGACGTATCAGATATTAAACTGATAAGAACAGATACTACACTTGATCTTAGCCAAAAGGCCGAGAAGCGATAACCGGAAAGGCCCGGCCGGCCCGGAGCACCCTGCCGCAAACCAGCAACTACTGGAGGGTATTTAAACCTGGTCGTCAGACCTTGACCCCTCCCACTCAGACACCACCACCACACCGGAGGCTCCTCCCACCAAGAACTGCAAACAGAAGCTAAGAGCTGCTGCTACAGGAACTTGTGGCAAGGCGTGCTCCAAAGACGGCTGTCGCTCTGTCATTATACAGGAAGAAAATGTGTAGCTCTGCAGCAACAGAGCCTTCAAAAATACACAAAACTCGTCAACGTTCCCCTCCACGGAAATCTTTAGTAAAAGGCGAAAGATTTGTACGTGACTGAAGAGAAACCCGAGATATGACGGCTAACGGCAGGCCTTCCGCTCCTCTGCTGGAGGTCTAAGACTCTTGCGGAGGGTGCAGACTGAACAAAGGTCAGGGTGGGATAATCTGTGCATAAATTAACACGCCAATTAGAGGTCAACACAGACGAGAAAAACATGAGATCATAGATTTGTATTTAAAAAAAAAAAAAAAAAAAAAAAAAGAAGAAAAATGGAGGGAAAACCATGAAACAGATTAAAAAGAGAACAGCCTCGAGAAGGCAACATCATAAAGCCGTACCCATGTCCTAACTTATTTCTTTCTGACTTTTAACCAGTTTAAGGAGGTGCACCGTTCCCAGAAGTACTGCAATACCGGGTCGATGCGTGGAGCGGACGGAGCAAGCCCCTCTTCCGTCTCCCTGCTCAAAAAATCAATTTAATATGTAGTCCTCGTATAGAGGACGTATCAGATATTAAACTGATAAGAACAGATACTACACTTGATCTTAGCCAAAAGGCCGAGAAGCGATAACCGGAAAGGCCCGGCCGGCCCGGAGCACCCTGCCGCAAACCAGCAACTACTGGAGGGTATTTAAACCTGGTCGTCAGACCTTGACCCCTCCCACTCAGACACCACCACCACACCGGAGGCTCCTCCCACCAAGAACTGCAAACAGAAGCTAAGAGCTGCTGCTACAGGAACTTGTGGCAAGGCGTGCTCCAAAGACGGCTGTCGCTCTGTCATTATACAGGAAGAAAATGTGTAGCTCTGCAGCAACAGAGCCTTCAAAAATACACAAAACTCGTCAACGTTCCCCTCCACGGAAATCTTTAGTAAAAGGCGAAAGATTTGTACGTGACTGAAGAGAAACCCGAGATATGACGGCTAACGGCAGGCCTTCCGCTCCTCTGCTGGAGGTCTAAGACTCTTGCGGAGGGTGCAGACTGAACAAAGGTCAGGGTGGGATAATCTGTGCATAAATTAACACGCCAATTAGAGGTCAACACAGACGAGAAAAACATGAGATCATAGATTTGTATTTAAAAAAAAAAAAAAAAAAAAAAAAGAAGAAAAATGGAGGGAAAACCATGAAACAGATTAAAAAGAGAACAGCCTCGAGAAGGCAACATCATAAAGCCGTACCCATGTCCTAACTTATTTCTTTCTGACTTTTAACCAGTTTAAGGAGGTGCACCGTTCCCAGAAGTACTGCAATACCGGGTCGATGCGTGGAGCGGACGGAGCAAGCCCCTCTTCCGTCTCCCTGCTCAAAAAATCAATTTAATATGTAGTCCTCGTATAGAGGACGTATCAGATATTAAACTGATAAGAACAGATACTACACTTGATCTTAGCCAAAAGGCCGAGAAGCGATAACCGGAAAGGCCCGGCCGGCCCGGAGCACCCTGCCGCAAACCAGCAACTACTGGAGGGTATTTAAACCTGGTCGTCAGACCTTGACCCCTCCCACTCAGACACCACCACCACACCGGAGGCTCCTCCCACCAAGAACTGCAAACAGAAGCTAAGAGCTGCTGCTACAGGAACTTGTGGCAAGGCGTGCTCCAAAGACGGCTGTCGCTCTGTCATTATACAGGAAGAAAATGTGTAGCTCTGCAGCAACAGAGCCTTCAAAAATACACAAAACTCGTCAACGTTCCCCTCCACGGAAATCTTTAGTAAAAGGCGAAAGATTTGTACGTGACTGAAGAGAAACCCGAGATATGACGGCTAACGGCAGGCCTTCCGCTCCTCTGCTGGAGGTCTAAGACTCTTGCGGAGGGTGCAGACTGAACAAAGGTCAGGGTGGGATAATCTGTGCATAAATTAACACGCCAATTAGAGGTCAACACAGACGAGAAAAACATGAGATCATAGATTTGTATTTAAAAAAAAAAAAAAAAAAAAAAAAGAAGAAAAATGGAGGGAAAACCATGAAACAGATTAAAAAGAGAACAGCCTCGAGAAGGCAACATCATAAAGCCGTACCCATGTCCTAACTTATTTCTTTCTGACTTTTAACCAGTTTAAGGAGGTGCACCGTTCCCAGAAGTACTGCAATACCGGGTCGATGCGTGGAGCGGACGGAGCAAGCCCCTCTTCCGTCTCCCTGCTCAAAAAATCAATTTAATATGTAGTCCTCGTATAGAGGACGTATCAGATATTAAACTGATAAGAACAGATACTACACTTGATCTTAGCCAAAAGGCCGAGAAGCGATAACCGGAAAGGCCCGGCCGGCCCGGAGCACCCTGCCGCAAACCAGCAACTACTGGAGGGTATTTAAACCTGGTCGTCAGACCTTGACCCCTCCCACTCAGACACCACCACCACACCGGAGGCTCCTCCCACCAAGAACTGCAAACAGAAGCTAAGAGCTGCTGCTACAGGAACTTGTGGCAAGGCGTGCTCCAAAGACGGCTGTCGCTCTGTCATTATACAGGAAGAAAATGTGTAGCTCTGCAGCAACAGAGCCTTCAAAAATACACAAAACTCGTCAACGTTCCCCTCCACGGAAATCTTTAGTAAAAGGCGAAAGATTTGTACGTGACTGAAGAGAAACCCGAGATATGACGGCTAACGGCAGGCCTTCCGCTCCTCTGCTGGAGGTCTAAGACTCTTGCGGAGGGTGCAGACTGAACAAAGGTCAGGGTGGGATAATCTGTGCATAAATTAACACGCCAATTAGAGGTCAACACAGACGAGAAAAACATGAGATCATAGATTTGTATTTAAAAAAAAAAAAAAAAAAAAAAAAAGAAGAAAAATGGAGGGAAAACCATGAAACAGATTAAAAAGAGAACAGCCTCGAGAAGGCAACATCATAAAGCCGTACCCATGTCCTAACTTATTTCTTTCTGACTTTTAACCAGTTTAAGGAGGTGCACCGTTCCCAGAAGTACTGCAATACCGGGTCGATGCGTGGAGCGGACGGAGCAAGCCCCTCTTCCGTCTCCCTGCTCAAAAAATCAATTTAATATGTAGTCCTCGTATAGAGGACGTATCAGATATTAAACTGATAAGAACAGATACTACACTTGATCTTAGCCAAAAGGCCGAGAAGCGATAACCGGAAAGGCCCGGCCGGCCCGGAGCACCCTGCCGCAAACCAGCAACTACTGGAGGGTATTTAAACCTGGTCGTCAGACCTTGACCCCTCCCACTCAGACACCACCACCACACCGGAGGCTCCTCCCACCAAGAACTGCAAACAGAAGCTAAGAGCTGCTGCTACAGGAACTTGTGGCAAGGCGTGCTCCAAAGACGGCTGTCGCTCTGTCATTATACAGGAAGAAAATGTGTAGCTCTGCAGCAACAGAGCCTTCAAAAATACACAAAACTCGTCAACGTTCCCCTCCACGGAAATCTTTAGTAAAAGGCGAAAGATTTGTACGTGACTGAAGAGAAACCCGAGATATGACGGCTAACGGCAGGCCTTCCGCTCCTCTGCTGGAGGTCTAAGACTCTTGCGGAGGGTGCAGACTGAACAAAGGTCAGGGTGGGATAATCTGTGCATAAATTAACACGCCAATTAGAGGTCAACACAGACGAGAAAAACATGAGATCATAGATTTGTATTTAAAAAAAAAAAAAAAAAAAAAAAAAGAAGAAAAATGGAGGGAAAACCATGAAACAGATTAAAAAGAGAACAGCCTCGAGAAGGCAACATCATAAAGCCGTACCCATGTCCTAACTTATTTCTTTCTGACTTTTAACCAGTTTAAGGAGGTGCACCGTTCCCAGAAGTACTGCAATACCGGGTCGATGCGTGGAGCGGACGGAGCAAGCCCCTCTTCCGTCTCCCTGCTCAAAAAATCAATTTAATATGTAGTCCTCGTATAGAGGACGTATCAGATATTAAACTGATAAGAACAGATACTACACTTGATCTTAGCCAAAAGGCCGAGAAGCGATAACCGGAAAGGCCCGGCCGGCCCGGAGCACCCTGCCGCAAACCAGCAACTACTGGAGGGTATTTAAACCTGGTCGTCAGACCTTGACCCCTCCCACTCAGACACCACCACCACACCGGAGGCTCCTCCCACCAAGAACTGCAAACAGAAGCTAAGAGCTGCTGCTACAGGAACTTGTGGCAAGGCGTGCTCCAAAGACGGCTGTCGCTCTGTCATTATACAGGAAGAAAATGTGTAGCTCTGCAGCAACAGAGCCTTCAAAAATACACAAAACTCGTCAACGTTCCCCTCCACGGAAATCTTTAGTAAAAGGCGAAAGATTTGTACGTGACTGAAGAGAAACCCGAGATATGACGGCTAACGGCAGGCCTTCCGCTCCTCTGCTGGAGGTCTAAGACTCTTGCGGAGGGTGCAGACTGAACAAAGGTCAGGGTGGGATAATCTGTGCATAAATTAACACGCCAATTAGAGGTCAACACAGACGAGAAAAACATGAGATCATAGATTTGTATTTAAAAAAAAAAAAAAAAAAAAAAAAGAAGAAAAATGGAGGGAAAACCATGAAACAGATTAAAAAGAGAACAGCCTCGAGAAGGCAACATCATAAAGCCGTACCCATGTCCTAACTTATTTCTTTCTGACTTTTAACCAGTTTAAGGAGGTGCACCGTTCCCAGAAGTACTGCAATACCGGGTCGATGCGTGGAGCGGACGGAGCAAGCCCCTCTTCCGTCTCCCTGCTCAAAAAATCAATTTAATATGTAGTCCTCGTATAGAGGACGTATCAGATATTAAACTGATAAGAACAGATACTACACTTGATCTTAGCCAAAAGGCCGAGAAGCGATAACCGGAAAGGCCCGGCCGGCCCGGAGCACCCTGCCGCAAACCAGCAACTACTGGAGGGTATTTAAACCTGGTCGTCAGACCTTGACCCCTCCCACTCAGACACCACCACCACACCGGAGGCTCCTCCCACCAAGAACTGCAAACAGAAGCTAAGAGCTGCTGCTACAGGAACTTGTGGCAAGGCGTGCTCCAAAGACGGCTGTCGCTCTGTCATTATACAGGAAGAAAATGTGTAGCTCTGCAGCAACAGAGCCTTCAAAAATACACAAAACTCGTCAACGTTCCCCTCCACGGAAATCTTTAGTAAAAGGCGAAAGATTTGTACGTGACTGAAGAGAAACCCGAGATATGACGGCTAACGGCAGGCCTTCCGCTCCTCTGCTGGAGGTCTAAGACTCTTGCGGAGGGTGCAGACTGAACAAAGGTCAGGGTGGGATAATCTGTGCATAAATTAACACGCCAATTAGAGGTCAACACAGACGAGAAAAACATGAGATCATAGATTTGTATTTAAAAAAAAAAAAAAAAAAAAAAAAGAAGAAAAATGGAGGGAAAACCATGAAACAGATTAAAAAGAGAACAGCCTCGAGAAGGCAACATCATAAAGCCGTACCCATGTCCTAACTTATTTCTTTCTGACTTTTAACCAGTTTAAGGAGGTGCACCGTTCCCAGAAGTACTGCAATACCGGGTCGATGCGTGGAGCGGACGGAGCAAGCCCCTCTTCCGTCTCCCTGCTCAAAAAATCAATTTAATATGTAGTCCTCGTATAGAGGACGTATCAGATATTAAACTGATAAGAACAGATACTACACTTGATCTTAGCCAAAAGGCCGAGAAGCGATAACCGGAAAGGCCCGGCCGGCCCGGAGCACCCTGCCGCAAACCAGCAACTACTGGAGGGTATTTAAACCTGGTCGTCAGACCTTGACCCCTCCCACTCAGACACCACCACCACACCGGAGGCTCCTCCCACCAAGAACTGCAAACAGAAGCTAAGAGCTGCTGCTACAGGAACTTGTGGCAAGGCGTGCTCCAAAGACGGCTGTCGCTCTGTCATTATACAGGAAGAAAATGTGTAGCTCTGCAGCAACAGAGCCTTCAAAAATACACAAAACTCGTCAACGTTCCCCTCCACGGAAATCTTTAGTAAAAGGCGAAAGATTTGTACGTGACTGAAGAGAAACCCGAGATATGACGGCTAACGGCAGGCCTTCCGCTCCTCTGCTGGAGGTCTAAGACTCTTGCGGAGGGTGCAGACTGAACAAAGGTCAGGGTGGGATAATCTGTGCATAAATTAACACGCCAATTAGAGGTCAACACAGACGAGAAAAACATGAGATCATAGATTTGTATTTAAAAAAAAAAAAAAAAAAAAAAAGAAGAAAAATGGAGGGAAAACCATGAAACAGATTAAAAAGACAACAGCCTCGAGAAGGCAACATCATAAAGCCGTACCCATGTCCTAACTTATTTCTTTCTGACTTTTAACCAGTTTAAGGAGGTGCACCGTTCCCAGAAGTACTGCAATACCGGGTCGATGCGTGGAGCGGACGGAGCAAGCCCCTCTTCCGTCTCCCTGCTCAAAAAATCAATTTAATATGTAGTCCTCGTATAGAGGACGTATCAGATATTAAACTGATAAGAACAGATACTACACTTGATCTTAGCCAAAAGGCCGAGAAGCGATAACCGGAAAGGCCCGGCCGGCCCGGAGCACCCTGCCGCAAACCAGCAACTACTGGAGGGTATTTAAACCTGGTCGTCAGACCTTGACCCCTCCCACTCAGACACCACCACCACACCGGAGGCTCCTCCCACCAAGAACTGCAAACAGAAGCTAAGAGCTGCTGCTACAGGAACTTGTGGCAAGGCGTGCTCCAAAGACGGCTGTCGCTCTGTCATTATACAGGAAGAAAATGTGTAGCTCTGCAGCAACAGAGCCTTCAAAAATACACAAAACTCGTCAACGTTCCCCTCCACGGAAATCTTTAGTAAAAGGCGAAAGATTTGTACGTGACTGAAGAGAAACCCGAGATATGACGGCTAACGGCAGGCCTTCCGCTCCTCTGCTGGAGGTCTAAGACTCTTGCGGAGGGTGCAGACTGAACAAAGGTCAGGGTGGGATAATCTGTGCATAAATTAACACGCCAATTAGAGGTCAACACAGACGAGAAAAACATGAGATCATAGATTTGTATTTAAAAAAAAAAAAAAAAAAAAAAAAAGAAGAAAAATGGAGGGAAAACCATGAAACAGATTAAAAAGAGAACAGCCTCGAGAAGGCAACATCATAAAGCCGTACCCATGTCCTAACTTATTTCTTTCTGACTTTTAACCAGTTTAAGGAGGTGCACCGTTCCCAGAAGTACTGCAATACCGGGTCGATGCGTGGAGCGGACGGAGCAAGCCCCTCTTCCGTCTCCCTGCTCAAAAAATCAATTTAATATGTAGTCCTCGTATAGAGGACGTATCAGATATTAAACTGATAAGAACAGATACTACACTTGATCTTAGCCAAAAGGCCGAGAAGCGATAACCGGAAAGGCCCGGCCGGCCCGGAGCACCCTGCCGCAAACCAGCAACTACTGGAGGGTATTTAAACCTGGTCGTCAGACCTTGACCCCTCCCACTCAGACACCACCACCACACCGGAGGCTCCTCCCACCAAGAACTGCAAACAGAAGCTAAGAGCTGCTGCTACAGGAACTTGTGGCAAGGCGTGCTCCAAAGACGGCTGTCGCTCTGTCATTATACAGGAAGAAAATGTGTAGCTCTGCAGCAACAGAGCCTTCAAAAATACACAAAACTCGTCAACGTTCCCCTCCACGGAAATCTTTAGTAAAAGGCGAAAGATTTGTACGTGACTGAAGAGAAACCCGAGATATGACGGCTAACGGCAGGCCTTCCGCTCCTCTGCTGGAGGTCTAAGACTCTTGCGGAGGGTGCAGACTGAACAAAGGTCAGGGTGGGATAATCTGTGCATAAATTAACACGCCAATTAGAGGTCAACACAGACGAGAAAAACATGAGATCATAGATTTGTATTTAAAAAAAAAAAAAAAAAAAAAAAAAGAAGAAAAATGGAGGGAAAACCATGAAACAGATTAAAAAGAGAACAGCCTCGAGAAGGCAACATCATAAAGCCGTACCCATGTCCTAACTTATTTCTTTCTGACTTTTAACCAGTTTAAGGAGGTGCACCGTTCCCAGAAGTACTGCAATACCGGGTCGATGCGTGGAGCGGACGGAGCAAGCCCCTCTTCCGTCTCCCTGCTCAAAAAATCAATTTAATATGTAGTCCTCGTATAGAGGACGTATCAGATATTAAACTGATAAGAACAGATACTACACTTGATCTTAGCCAAAAGGCCGAGAAGCGATAACCGGAAAGGCCCGGCCGGCCCGGAGCACCCTGCCGCAAACCAGCAACTACTGGAGGGTATTTAAACCTGGTCGTCAGACCTTGACCCCTCCCACTCAGACACCACCACCACACCGGAGGCTCCTCCCACCAAGAACTGCAAACAGAAGCTAAGAGCTGCTGCTACAGGAACTTGTGGCAAGGCGTGCTCCAAAGACGGCTGTCGCTCTGTCATTATACAGGAAGAAAATGTGTAGCTCTGCAGCAACAGAGCCTTCAAAAATACACAAAACTCGTCAACGTTCCCCTCCACGGAAATCTTTAGTAAAAGGCGAAAGATTTGTACGTGACTGAAGAGAAACCCGAGATATGACGGCTAACGGCAGGCCTTCCGCTCCTCTGCTGGAGGTCTAAGACTCTTGCGGAGGGTGCAGACTGAACAAAGGTCAGGGTGGGATAATCTGTGCATAAATTAACACGCCAATTAGAGGTCAACACAGACGAGAAAAACATGAGATCATAGATTTGTATTTAAAAAAAAAAAAAAAAAAAAAAAAAGAAGAAAAATGGAGGGAAAACCATGAAACAGATTAAAAAGAGAACAGCCTCGAGAAGGCAACATCATAAAGCCGTACCCATGTCCTAACTTATTTCTTTCTGACTTTTAACCAGTTTAAGGAGGTGCACCGTTCCCAGAAGTACTGCAATACCGGGTCGATGCGTGGAGCGGACGGAGCAAGCCCCTCTTCCGTCTCCCTGCTCAAAAAATCAATTTAATATGTAGTCCTCGTATAGAGGACGTATCAGATATTAAACTGATAAGAACAGATACTACACTTGATCTTAGCCAAAAGGCCGAGAAGCGATAACCGGAAAGGCCCGGCCGGCCCGGAGCACCCTGCCGCAAACCAGCAACTACTGGAGGGTATTTAAACCTGGTCGTCAGACCTTGACCCCTCCCACTCAGACACCACCACCACACCGGAGGCTCCTCCCACCAAGAACTGCAAACAGAAGCTAAGAGCTGCTGCTACAGGAACTTGTGGCAAGGCGTGCTCCAAAGACGGCTGTCGCTCTGTCATTATACAGGAAGAAAATGTGTAGCTCTGCAGCAACAGAGCCTTCAAAAATACACAAAACTCGTCAACGTTCCCCTCCACGGAAATCTTTAGTAAAAGGCGAAAGATTTGTACGTGACTGAAGAGAAACCCGAGATATGACGGCTAACGGCAGGCCTTCCGCTCCTCTGCTGGAGGTCTAAGACTCTTGCGGAGGGTGCAGACTGAACAAAGGTCAGGGTGGGATAATCTGTGCATAAATTAACACGCCAATTAGAGGTCAACACAGACGAGAAAAACATGAGATCATAGATTTGTATTTAAAAAAAAAAAAAAAAAAAAAAAGAAGAAAAATGGAGGGAAAACCATGAAACAGATTAAAAAGACAACAGCCTCGAGAAGGCAACATCATAAAGCCGTACCCATGTCCTAACTTATTTCTTTCTGACTTTTAACCAGTTTAAGGAGGTGCACCGTTCCCAGAAGTACTGCAATACCGGGTCGATGCGTGGAGCGGACGGAGCAAGCCCCTCTTCCGTCTCCCTGCTCAAAAAATCAATTTAATATGTAGTCCTCGTATAGAGGACGTATCAGATATTAAACTGATAAGAACAGATACTACACTTGATCTTAGCCAAAAGGCCGAGAAGCGATAACCGGAAAGGCCCGGCCGGCCCGGAGCACCCTGCCGCAAACCAGCAACTACTGGAGGGTATTTAAACCTGGTCGTCAGACCTTGACCCCTCCCACTCAGACACCACCACCACACCGGAGGCTCCTCCCACCAAGAACTGCAAACAGAAGCTAAGAGCTGCTGCTACAGGAACTTGTGGCAAGGCATGCTCCAAAGACGGCTGTCGCTCTGTCATTATACAGGAAGAAAATGTGTAGCTCTGCAGCAACAGAGCCTTCAAAAATACACAAAACTCGTCAACGTTCCCCTCCACGGAAATCTTTAGTAAAAGGCGAAAGATTTGTACGTGACTGAAGAGAAACCCGAGATATGACGGCTAACGGCAGGCCTTCCGCTCCTCTGCTGGAGGTCTAAGACTCTTGCGGAGGGTGCAGACTGAACAAAGGTCAGGGTGGGATAATCTGTGCATAAATTAACACGCCAATTAGAGGTCAACACAGACGAGAAAAACATGAGATCATAGATTTGTATTTAAAAAAAAAAAAAAAAAAAAAAAGAAGAAAAATGGAGGGAAAACCATGAAACAGATTAAAAAGACAACAGCCTCGAGAAGGCAACATCATAAAGCCGTACCCATGTCCTAACTTATTTCTTTCTGACTTTTAACCAGTTTAAGGAGGTGCACCGTTCCCAGAAGTACTGCAATACCGGGTCGATGCGTGGAGCGGACGGAGCAAGCCCCTCTTCCGTCTCCCTGCTCAAAAAATCAATTTAATATGTAGTCCTCGTATAGAGGACGTATCAGATATTAAACTGATAAGAACAGATACTACACTTGATCTTAGCCAAAAGGCCGAGAAGCGATAACCGGAAAGGCCCGGCCGGCCCGGAGCACCCTGCCGCAAACCAGCAACTACTGGAGGGTATTTAAACCTGGTCGTCAGACCTTGACCCCTCCCACTCAGACACCACCACCACACCGGAGGCTCCTCCCACCAAGAACTGCAAACAGAAGCTAAGAGCTGCTGCTACAGGAACTTGTGGCAAGGCGTGCTCCAAAGACGGCTGTCGCTCTGTCATTATACAGGAAGAAAATGTGTAGCTCTGCAGCAACAGAGCCTTCAAAAATACACAAAACTCGTCAACGTTCCCCTCCACGGAAATCTTTAGTAAAAGGCGAAAGATTTGTACGTGACTGAAGAGAAACCCGAGATATGACGGCTAACGGCAGGCCTTCCGCTCCTCTGCTGGAGGTCTAAGACTCTTGCGGAGGGTGCAGACTGAACAAAGGTCAGGGTGGGATAATCTGTGCATAAATTAACACGCCAATTAGAGGTCAACACAGACGAGAAAAACATGAGATCATAGATTTGTATTTAAAAAAAAAAAAAAAAAAAAAAAGAAGAAAAATGGAGGGAAAACCATGAAACAGATTAAAAAGAGAACAGCCTCGAGAAGGCAACATCATAAAGCCGTACCCATGTCCTAACTTATTTCTTTCTGACTTTTAACCAGTTTAAGGAGGTGCACCGTTCCCAGAAGTACTGCAATACCGGGTCGATGCGTGGAGCGGACGGAGCAAGCCCCTCTTCCGTCTCCCTGCTCAAAAAATCAATTTAATATGTAGTCCTCGTATAGAGGACGTATCAGATATTAAACTGATAAGAACAGATACTACACTTGATCTTAGCCAAAAGGCCGAGAAGCGATAACCGGAAAGGCCCGGCCGGCCCGGAGCACCCTGCCGCAAACCAGCAACTACTGGAGGGTATTTAAACCTGGTCGTCAGACCTTGACCCCTCCCACTCAGACACCACCACCACACCGGAGGCTCCTCCCACCAAGAACTGCAAACAGCAGCTAAGAGCTGCTGCTACAGGAACTTGTGGCAAGGCGTGCTCCAAAGACGGCTGTCGCTCTGTCATTATACAGAAAGAAAATGTGTAGCTCTGCAGCAACAGAGCCTTCAAAAATACACAAAACTCGTCAACGTTCCCCTCCACGGAAATCTTTAGTAAAAGGCGAAAGATTTGTACGTGACTGAAGAGAAACCCGAGATATGACGGCTAACGGCAGGCCTTCCGCTCCTCTGCTGGAGGTCTAAGACTCTTGCGGAGGGTGCAGACTGAACAAAGGTCAGGGTGGGATAATCTGTGCATAAATTAACACGCCAATTAGAGGTCAACACAGACGAGAAAAACATGAGATCATAGATTTGTATTTAAAAAAAAAAAAAAAAAAAAAAAAGAAGAAAAATGGAGGGAAAACCATGAAACAGATTAAAAAGAGAACAGCCTCGAGAAGGCAACATCATAAAGCCGTACCCATGTCCTAACTTATTTCTTTCTGACTTTTAACCAGTTTAAGGAGGTGCACCGTTCCCAGAAGTACTGCAATACCGGGTCGATGCGTGGAGCGGACGGAGCAAGCCCCTCTTCCGTCTCCCTGCTCAAAAAATCAATTTAATATGTAGTCCTCGTATAGAGGACGTATCAGATATTAAACTGATAAGAACAGATACTACACTTGATCTTAGCCAAAAGGCCGAGAAGCGATAACCGGAAAGGCCCGGCCGGCCCGGAGCACCCTGCCGCAAACCAGCAACTACTGGAGGGTATTTAAACCTGGTCGTCAGACCTTGACCCCTCCCACTCAGACACCACCACCACACCGGAGGCTCCTCCCACCAAGAACTGCAAACAGAAGCTAAGAGCTGCTGCTACAGGAACTTGTGGCAAGGCGTGCTCCAAAGACGGCTGTCGCTCTGTCATTATACAGGAAGAAAATGTGTAGCTCTGCAGCAACAGAGCCTTCAAAAATACACAAAACTCGTCAACGTTCCCCTCCACGGAAATCTTTAGTAAAAGGCGAAAGATTTGTACGTGACTGAAGAGAAACCCGAGATATGACGGCTAACGGCAGGCCTTCCGCTCCTCTGCTGGAGGTCTAAGACTCTTGCGGAGGGTGCAGACTGAACAAAGGTCAGGGTGGGATAATCTGTGCATAAATTAACACGCCAATTAGAGGTCAACACAGACGAGAAAAACATGAGATCATAGATTTGTATTTAAAAAAAAAAAAAAAAAAAAAAAAGAAGAAAAATGGAGGGAAAACCATGAAACAGATTAAAAAGAGAACAGCCTCGAGAAGGCAACATCATAAAGCCGTACCCATGTCCTAACTTATTTCTTTCTGACTTTTAACCAGTTTAAGGAGGTGCACCGTTCCCAGAAGTACTGCAATACCGGGTCGATGCGTGGAGCGGACGGAGCAAGCCCCTCTTCCGTCTCCCTGCTCAAAAAATCAATTTAATATGTAGTCCTCGTATAGAGGACGTATCAGATATTAAACTGATAAGAACAGATACTACACTTGATCTTAGCCAAAAGGCCGAGAAGCGATAACCGGAAAGGCCCGGCCGGCCCGGAGCAGCCTGCCGCAAACCAGCAACTACTGGAGGGTATTTAAACCTGGTCGTCAGACCTTGACCCCTCCCACTCAGACACCACCACCACACCGGAGGCTCCTCCCACCAAGAACTGCAAACAGAAGCTAAGAGCTGCTGCTACAGGAACTTGTGGCAAGGCGTGCTCCAAAGACGGCTGTCGCTCTGTCATTATACAGGAAGAAAATGTGTAGCTCTGCAGCAACAGAGCCTTCAAAAATACACAAAACTCGTCAACGTTCCCCTCCACGGAAATCTTTAGTAAAAGGCGAAAGATTTGTACGTGACTGAAGAGAAACCCGAGATATGACGGCTAACGGCA
The DNA here is from genome assembly GCF_029633855.1 of Hoplias malabaricus. NCBI lineage: Eukaryota > Metazoa > Chordata > Actinopteri > Characiformes > Erythrinidae > Hoplias > Hoplias malabaricus. The sequence goes on along the minus strand of NW_027100759.1, from coordinate 92,264 downwards.
GGCCTTCCGCTCCTCTGCTGGAGGTCTAAGACTCTTGCGGAGGGTGCAGACTGAACAAAGGTCAGGGTGGGATAATCTGTGCATAAATTAACACGCCAATTAGAGGTCAACACAGACGAGAAAAACATGAGATCATAGATTTGTATTTAAAAAAAAAAAAAAAAAAGAAGAAAAATGGAGGGAAAACCATGAAACAGATTAAAAAGAGAACAGCCCCGAGAAGGCAACATCATAAAGCCGTACCCATGTCCTAACTTATTTCTTTCTGACTTTTAACCAGTTTAAGGAGGTGCACCGTTCCCAGAAGTACTGCAATACCGGGTCGATGCGTGGAGCGGACGGAGCAAGCCCCTCTTCCGTCTCCCTGCTCAAAAAATCAATTTAATATGTAGTCCTCGTATAGAGGACGTATCAGATATTAAACTGATAAGAACAGATACTACACTTGATCTTAGCCAAAAGGCCGAGAAGCGATAACCGGAAAGGCCCGGCCGGCCCGGAGCACCCTGCCGCAAACCAGCAACTACTGGAGGGTATTTAAACCTGGTCGTCAGACCTTGACCCCTCCCACTCAGACACCACCACCACACCGGAGGCTCCTCCCACCAAGAACTGCAAACAGAAGCTAAGAGCTGCTGCTACAGGAACTCGTGGCAAGGCGTGCTCCAAAGACGGCTGTCGCTCTGTCATTATACAGGAAGAAAATGTGTAGCTCTGCAGCAACAGAGCCTTCAAAAATACACAAAACTCGTCAACGTTCCCCTCCACGGAAATCTTTAGTAAAAGGCGAAAGATTTGTACGTGACTGAAGAGAAACCCGAGATATGACGGCTAACGGCAGGCCTTCCGCTCCTCTGCTGGAGGTCTAAGACTCTTGCGGAGGGTGCAGACTGAACAAAGGTCAGGGTGGGATAATCTGTGCATAAATTAACACGCCAATTAGAGGTCAACACAGACGAGAAAAACATGAGATCATAGATTTGTATTTAAAAAAAAAAAAAAAAAAGAAGAAAAATGGAGGGAAAACCATGAAACAGATTAAAAAGAGAACAGCCCCGAGAAGGCAACATCATAAAGCCGTACCCATGTCCTAACTTATTTCTTTCTGACTTTTAACCAGTTTAAGGAGGTGCACCGTTCCCAGAAGTACTGCAATACCGGGTCGATGCGTGGAGCGGACGGAGCAAGCCCCTCTTCCGTCTCCCTGCTCAAAAAATCAATTTAATATGTAGTCCTCGTATAGAGGACGTATCAGATATTAAACTGATAAGAACAGATACTACACTTGATCTTAGCCAAAAGGCCGAGAAGCGATAACCGGAAAGGCCCGGCCGGCCCGGAGCACCCTGCCGCAAACCAGCAACTACTGGAGGGTATTTAAACCTGGTCGTCAGACCTTGACCCCTCCCACTCAGACACCACCACCACACCGGAGGCTCCTCCCACCAAGAACTGCAAACAGAAGCTAAGAGCTGCTGCTACAGGAACTCGTGGCAAGGCGTGCTCCAAAGACGGCTGTCGCTCTGTCATTATACAGGAAGAAAATGTGTAGCTCTGCAGCAACAGAGCCTTCAAAAATACACAAAACTCGTCAACGTTCCCCTCCACGGAAATCTTTAGTAAAAGGCGAAAGATTTGTACGTGACTGAAGAGAAACCCGAGATATGACGGCTAACGGCAGGCCTTCCGCTCCTCTGCTGGAGGTCTAAGACTCTTGCGGAGGGTGCAGACTGAACAAAGGTCAGGGTGGGATAATCTGTGCATAAATTAACACGCCAATTAGAGGTCAACACAGACGAGAAAAACATGAGATCATAGATTTGTATTTAAAAAAAAAAAAAAAAAAGAAGAAAAATGGAGGGAAAACCATGAAACAGATTAAAAAGAGAACAGCCCCGAGAAGGCAACATCATAAAGCCGTACCCATGTCCTAACTTATTTCTTTCTGACTTTTAACCAGTTTAAGGAGGTGCACCGTTCCCAGAAGTACTGCAATACCGGGTCGATGCGTGGAGCGGACGGAGCAAGCCCCTCTTCCGTCTCCCTGCTCAAAAAATCAATTTAATATGTAGTCCTCGTATAGAGGACGTATCAGATATTAAACTGATAAGAACAGATACTACACTTGATCTTAGCCAAAAGGCCGAGAAGCGATAACCGGAAAGGCCCGGCCGGCCCGGAGCAGCCTGCCGCAAACCAGCAACTACTGGAGGGTATTTAAACCTGGTCGTCAGACCTTGACCCCTCCCACTCAGACACCACCACCACACCGGAGGCTCCTCCCACCAAGAACTGCAAACAGAAGCTAAGAGCTGCTGCTACAGGAACTTGTGGCAAGGCGTGCTCCAAAGACGGCTGTCGCTCTGTCATTATACAGGAAGAAAATGTGTAGCTCTGCAGCAACAGAGCCTTCAAAAATACACAAAACTCGTCAACGTTCCCCTCCACGGAAATCTTTAGTAAAAGGCGAAAGATTTGTACGTGACTGAAGAGAAACCCGAGATATGACGGCTAACGGCAGGCCTTCCGCTCCTCTGCTGGAGGTCTAAGACTCTTGCGGAGGGTGCAGACTGAACAAAGGTCAGGGTGGGATAATCTGTGCATAAATTAACACGCCAATTAGAGGTCAACACAGACGAGAAAAACATGAGATCATAGATTTGTATTTAAAAAAAAAAAAAAAAAAGAAGAAAAATGGAGGGAAAACCATGAAACAGATTAAAAAGAGAACAGCCCCGAGAAGGCAACATCATAAAGCCGTACCCATGTCCTAACTTATTTCTTTCTGACTTTTAACCAGTTTAAGGAGGTGCACCGTTCCCAGAAGTACTGCAATACCGGGTCGATGCGTGGAGCGGACGGAGCAAGCCCCTCTTCCGTCTCCCTGCTCAAAAAATCAATTTAATATGTAGTCCTCGTATAGAGGACGTATCAGATATTAAACTGATAAGAACAGATACTACACTTGATCTTAGCCAAAAGGCCGAGAAGCGATAACCGGAAAGGCCCGGCCGGCCCGGAGCAGCCTGCCGCAAACCAGCAACTACTGGAGGGTATTTAAACCTGGTCGTCAGACCTTGACCCCTCCCACTCAGACACCACCACCACACCGGAGGCTCCTCCCACCAAGAACTGCAAACAGAAGCTAAGAGCTGCTGCTACAGGAACTCGTGGCAAGGCGTGCTCCAAAGACGGCTGTCGCTCTGTCATTATACAGGAAGAAAATGTGTAGCTCTGCAGCAACAGAGCCTTCAAAAATACACAAAACTCGTCAACGTTCCCCTCCACGGAAATCTTTAGTAAAAGGCGAAAGATTTGTACGTGACTGAAGAGAAACCCGAGATATGACGGCTAACGGCAGGCCTTCCGCTCCTCTGCTGGAGGTCTAAGACTCTTGCGGAGGGTGCAGACTGAACAAAGGTCAGGGTGGGATAATCTGTGCATAAATTAACACGCCAATTAGAGGTCAACACAGACGAGAAAAACATGAGATCATAGATTTGTATTTAAAAAAAAAAAAAAAAAAGAAGAAAAATGGAGGGAAAACCATGAAACAGATTAAAAAGAGAACAGCCCCGAGAAGGCAACATCATAAAGCCGTACCCATGTCCTAACTTATTTCTTTCTGACTTTTAACCAGTTTAAGGAGGTGCACCGTTCCCAGAAGTACTGCAATACCGGGTCGATGCGTGGAGCGGACGGAGCAAGCCCCTCTTCCGTCTCCCTGCTCAAAAAATCAATTTAATATGTAGTCCTCGTATAGAGGACGTATCAGATATTAAACTGATAAGAACAGATACTACACTTGATCTTAGCCAAAAGGCCGAGAAGCGATAACCGGAAAGGCCCGGCCGGCCCGGAGCAGCCTGCCGCAAACCAGCAACTACTGGAGGGTATTTAAACCTGGTCGTCAGACCTTGACCCCTCCCACTCAGACACCACCACCACACCGGAGGCTCCTCCCACCAAGAACTGCAAACAGAAGCTAAGAGCTGCTGCTACAGGAACTTGTGGCAAGGCGTGCTCCAAAGACGGCTGTCGCTCTGTCATTATACAGGAAGAAAATGTGTAGCTCTGCAGCAACAGAGCCTTCAAAAATACACAAAACTCGTCAACGTTCCCCTCCACGGAAATCTTTAGTAAAAGGCGAAAGATTTGTACGTGACTGAAGAGAAACCCGAGATATGACGGCTAACGGCAGGCCTTCCGCTCCTCTGCTGGAGGTCTAAGACTCTTGCGGAGGGTGCAGACTGAACAAAGGTCAGGGTGGGATAATCTGTGCATAAATTAACACGCCAATTAGAGGTCAACACAGACGAGAAAAACATGAGATCATAGATTTGTATTTAAAAAAAAAAAAAAAAAAGAAGAAAAATGGAGGGAAAACCATGAAACAGATTAAAAAGAGAACAGCCCCGAGAAGGCAACATCATAAAGCCGTACCCATGTCCTAACTTATTTCTTTCTGACTTTTAACCAGTTTAAGGAGGTGCACCGTTCCCAGAAGTACTGCAATACCGGGTCGATGCGTGGAGCGGACGGAGCAAGCCCCTCTTCCGTCTCCCTGCTCAAAAAATCAATTTAATATGTAGTCCTCGTATAGAGGACGTATCAGATATTAAACTGATAAGAACAGATACTACACTTGATCTTAGCCAAAAGGCCGAGAAGCGATAACCGGAAAGGCCCGGCCGGCCCGGAGCAGCCTGCCGCAAACCAGCAACTACTGGAGGGTATTTAAACCTGGTCGTCAGACCTTGACCCCTCCCACTCAGACACCACCACCACACCGGAGGCTCCTCCCACCAAGAACTGCAAACAGAAGCTAAGAGCTGCTGCTACAGGAACTTGTGGCAAGGCGTGCTCCAAAGACGGCTGTCGCTCTGTCATTATACAGGAAGAAAATGTGTAGCTCTGCAGCAACAGAGCCTTCAAAAATACACAAAACTCGTCAACGTTCCCCTCCACGGAAATCTTTAGTAAAAGGCGAAAGATTTGTACGTGACTGAAGAGAAACCCGAGATATGACGGCTAACGGCAGGCCTTCCGCTCCTCTGCTGGAGGTCTAAGACTCTTGCGGAGGGTGCAGACTGAACAAAGGTCAGGGTGGGATAATCTGTGCATAAATTAACACGCCAATTAGAGGTCAACACAGACGAGAAAAACATGAGATCATAGATTTGTATTTAAAAAAAAAAAAAAAAAAAAAAAGAAGAAAAATGGAGGGAAAACCATGAAACAGATTAAAAAGAGAACAGCCTCGAGAAGGCAACATCATAAAGCCGTACCCATGTCCTAACTTATTTCTTTCTGACTTTTAACCAGTTTAAGGAGGTGCACCGTTCCCAGAAGTACTGCAATACCGGGTCGATGCGTGGAGCGGACGGAGCAAGCCCCTCTTCCGTCTCCCTGCTCAAAAAATCAATTTAATATGTAGTCCTCGTATAGAGGACGTATCAGATATTAAACTGATAAGAACAGATACTACACTTGATCTTAGCCAAAAGGCCGAGAAGCGATAACCGGAAAGGCCCGGCCGGCCCGGAGCACCCTGCCGCAAACCAGCAACTACTGGAGGGTATTTAAACCTGGTCGTCAGACCTTGACCCCTCCCACTCAGACACCACCACCACACCGGAGGCTCCTCCCACCAAGAACTGCAAACAGAAGCTAAGAGCTGCTGCTACAGGAACTCGTGGCAAGGCGTGCTCCAAAGACGGCTGTCGCTCTGTCATTATACAGGAAGAAAATGTGTAGCTCTGCAGCAACAGAGCCTTCAAAAATACACAAAACTCGTCAACGTTCCCCTCCACGGAAATCTTTAGTAAAAGGCGAAAGATTTGTACGTGACTGAAGAGAAACCCGAGATATGACGGCTAACGGCAGGCCTTCCGCTCCTCTGCTGGAGGTCTAAGACTCTTGCGGAGGGTGCAGACTGAACAAAGGTCAGGGTGGGATAATCTGTGCATAAATTAACACGCCAATTAGAGGTCAACACAGACGAGAAAAACATGAGATCATAGATTTGTATTTAAAAAAAAAAAAAAAAAAGAAGAAAAATGGAGGGAAAACCATGAAACAGATTAAAAAGAGAACAGCCCCGAGAAGGCAACATCATAAAGCCGTACCCATGTCCTAACTTATTTCTTTCTGACTTTTAACCAGTTTAAGGAGGTGCACCGTTCCCAGAAGTACTGCAATACCGGGTCGATGCGTGGAGCGGACGGAGCAAGCCCCTCTTCCGTCTCCCTGCTCAAAAAATCAATTTAATATGTAGTCCTCGTATAGAGGACGTATCAGATATTAAACTGATAAGAACAGATACTACACTTGATCTTAGCCAAAAGGCCGAGAAGCGATAACCGGAAAGGCCCGGCCGGCCCGGAGCAGCCTGCCGCAAACCAGCAACTACTGGAGGGTATTTAAACCTGGTCGTCAGACCTTGACCCCTCCCACTCAGACACCACCACCACACCGGAGGCTCCTCCCACCAAGAACTGCAAACAGAAGCTAAGAGCTGCTGCTACAGGAACTTGTGGCAAGGCGTGCTCCAAAGACGGCTGTCGCTCTGTCATTATACAGGAAGAAAATGTGTAGCTCTGCAGCAACAGAGCCTTCAAAAATACACAAAACTCGTCAACGTTCCCCTCCACGGAAATCTTTAGTAAAAGGCGAAAGATTTGTACGTGACTGAAGAGAAACCCGAGATATGACGGCTAACGGCAGGCCTTCCGCTCCTCTGCTGGAGGTCTAAGACTCTTGCGGAGGGTGCAGACTGAACAAAGGTCAGGGTGGGATAATCTGTGCATAAATTAACACGCCAATTAGAGGTCAACACAGACGAGAAAAACATGAGATCATAGATTTGTATTTAAAAAAAAAAAAAAAAAAAAAAAAAGAAGAAAAATGGAGGGAAAACCATGAAACAGATTAAAAAGAGAACAGCCTCGAGAAGGCAACATCATAAAGCCGTACCCATGTCCTAACTTATTTCTTTCTGACTTTTAACCAGTTTAAGGAGGTGCACCGTTCCCAGAAGTACTGCAATACCGGGTCGATGCGTGGAGCGGACGGAGCAAGCCCCTCTTCCGTCTCCCTGCTCAAAAAATCAATTTAATATGTAGTCCTCGTATAGAGGACGTATCAGATATTAAACTGATAAGAACAGATACTACACTTGATCTTAGCCAAAAGGCCGAGAAGCGATAACCGGAAAGGCCCGGCCGGCCCGGAGCACCCTGCCGCAAACCAGCAACTACTGGAGGGTATTTAAACCTGGTCGTCAGACCTTGACCCCTCCCACTCAGACACCACCACCACACCGGAGGCTCCTCCCACCAAGAACTGCAAACAGAAGCTAAGAGCTGCTGCTACAGGAACTTGTGGCAAGGCGTGCTCCAAAGACGGCTGTCGCTCTGTCATTATACAGGAAGAAAATGTGTAGCTCTGCAGCAACAGAGCCTTCAAAAATACACAAAACTCGTCAACGTTCCCCTCCACGGAAATCTTTAGTAAAAGGCGAAAGATTTGTACGTGACTGAAGAGAAACCCGAGATATGACGGCTAACGGCAGGCCTTCCGCTCCTCTGCTGGAGGTCTAAGACTCTTGCGGAGGGTGCAGACTGAACAAAGGTCAGGGTGGGATAATCTGTGCATAAATTAACACGCCAATTAGAGGTCAACACAGACGAGAAAAACATGAGATCATAGATTTGTATTTAAAAAAAAAAAAAAAAAAAAAAAAGAAGAAAAATGGAGGGAAAACCATGAAACAGATTAAAAAGAGAACAGCCTCGAGAAGGCAACATCATAAAGCCGTACCCATGTCCTAACTTATTTCTTTCTGACTTTTAACCAGTTTAAGGAGGTGCACCGTTCCCAGAAGTACTGCAATACCGGGTCGATGCGTGGAGCGGACGGAGCAAGCCCCTCTTCCGTCTCCCTGCTCAAAAAATCAATTTAATATGTAGTCCTCGTATAGAGGACGTATCAGATATTAAACTGATAAGAACAGATACTACACTTGATCTTAGCCAAAAGGCCGAGAAGCGATAACCGGAAAGGCCCGGCCGGCCCGGAGCACCCTGCCGCAAACCAGCAACTACTGGAGGGTATTTAAACCTGGTCGTCAGACCTTGACCCCTCCCACTCAGACACCACCACCACACCGGAGGCTCCTCCCACCAAGAACTGCAAACAGAAGCTAAGAGCTGCTGCTACAGGAACTTGTGGCAAGGCGTGCTCCAAAGACGGCTGTCGCTCTGTCATTATACAGGAAGAAAATGTGTAGCTCTGCAGCAACAGAGCCTTCAAAAATACACAAAACTCGTCAACGTTCCCCTCCACGGAAATCTTTAGTAAAAGGCGAAAGATTTGTACGTGACTGAAGAGAAACCCGAGATATGACGGCTAACGGCAGGCCTTCCGCTCCTCTGCTGGAGGTCTAAGACTCTTGCGGAGGGTGCAGACTGAACAAAGGTCAGGGTGGGATAATCTGTGCATAAATTAACACGCCAATTAGAGGTCAACACAGACGAGAAAAACATGAGATCATAGATTTGTATTTAAAAAAAAAAAAAAAAAAAAAAAGAAGAAAAATGGAGGGAAAACCATGAAACAGATTAAAAAGACAACAGCCTCGAGAAGGCAACATCATAAAGCCGTACCCATGTCCTAACTTATTTCTTTCTGACTTTTAACCAGTTTAAGGAGGTGCACCGTTCCCAGAAGTACTGCAATACCGGGTCGATGCGTGGAGCGGACGGAGCAAGCCCCTCTTCCGTCTCCCTGCTCAAAAAATCAATTTAATATGTAGTCCTCGTATAGAGGACGTATCAGATATTAAACTGATAAGAACAGATACTACACTTGATCTTAGCCAAAAGGCCGAGAAGCGATAACCGGAAAGGCCCGGCCGGCCCGGAGCACCCTGCCGCAAACCAGCAACTACTGGAGGGTATTTAAACCTGGTCGTCAGACCTTGACCCCTCCCACTCAGACACCACCACCACACCGGAGGCTCCTCCCACCAAGAACTGCAAACAGAAGCTAAGAGCTGCTGCTACAGGAACTTGTGGCAAGGCGTGCTCCAAAGACGGCTGTCGCTCTGTCATTATACAGGAAGAAAATGTGTAGCTCTGCAGCAACAGAGCCTTCAAAAATACACAAAACTCGTCAACGTTCCCCTCCACGGAAATCTTTAGTAAAAGGCGAAAGATTTGTACGTGACTGAAGAGAAACCCGAGATATGACGGCTAACGGCAGGCCTTCCGCTCCTCTGCTGGAGGTCTAAGACTCTTGCGGAGGGTGCAGACTGAACAAAGGTCAGGGTGGGATAATCTGTGCATAAATTAACACGCCAATTAGAGGTCAACACAGACGAGAAAAACATGAGATCATAGATTTGTATTTAAAAAAAAAAAAAAAAAAAAAAAGAAGAAAAATGGAGGGAAAACCATGAAACAGATTAAAAAGACAACAGCCTCGAGAAGGCAACATCATAAAGCCGTACCCATGTCCTAACTTATTTCTTTCTGACTTTTAACCAGTTTAAGGAGGTGCACCGTTCCCAGAAGTACTGCAATACCGGGTCGATGCGTGGAGCGGACGGAGCAAGCCCCTCTTCCGTCTCCCTGCTCAAAAAATCAATTTAATATGTAGTCCTCGTATAGAGGACGTATCAGATATTAAACTGATAAGAACAGATACTACACTTGATCTTAGCCAAAAGGCCGAGAAGCGATAACCGGAAAGGCCCGGCCGGCCCGGAGCACCCTGCCGCAAACCAGCAACTACTGGAGGGTATTTAAACCTGGTCGTCAGACCTTGACCCCTCCCACTCAGACACCACCACCACACCGGAGGCTCCTCCCACCAAGAACTGCAAACAGAAGCTAAGAGCTGCTGCTACAGGAACTTGTGGCAAGGCGTGCTCCAAAGACGGCTGTCGCTCTGTCATTATACAGGAAGAAAATGTGTAGCTCTGCAGCAACAGAGCCTTCAAAAATACACAAAACTCGTCAACGTTCCCCTCCACGGAAATCTTTAGTAAAAGGCGAAAGATTTGTACGTGACTGAAGAGAAACCCGAGATATGACGGCTAACGGCAGGCCTTCCGCTCCTCTGCTGGAGGTCTAAGACTCTTGCGGAGGGTGCAGACTGAACAAAGGTCAGGGTGGGATAATCTGTGCATAAATTAACACGCCAATTAGAGGTCAACACAGACGAGAAAAACATGAGATCATAGATTTGTATTTAAAAAAAAAAAAAAAAAAAAAAAAGAAGAAAAATGGAGGGAAAACCATGAAACAGATTAAAAAGACAACAGCCTCGAGAAGGCAACATCATAAAGCCGTACCCATGTCCTAACTTATTTCTTTCTGACTTTTAACCAGTTTAAGGAGGTGCACCGTTCCCAGAAGTACTGCAATACCGGGTCGATGCGTGGAGCGGACGGAGCAAGCCCCTCTTCCGTCTCCCTGCTCAAAAAATCAATTTAATATGTAGTCCTCGTATAGAGGACGTATCAGATATTAAACTGATAAGAACAGATACTACACTTGATCTTAGCCAAAAGGCCGAGAAGCGATAACCGGAAAGGCCCGGCCGGCCCGGAGCACCCTGCCGCAAACCAGCAACTACTGGAGGGTATTTAAACCTGGTCGTCAGACCTTGACCCCTCCCACTCAGACACCACCACCACACCGGAGGCTCCTCCCACCAAGAACTGCAAACAGAAGCTAAGAGCTGCTGCTACAGGAACTTGTGGCAAGGCGTGCTCCAAAGACGGCTGTCGCTCTGTCATTATACAGGAAGAAAATGTGTAGCTCTGCAGCAACAGAGCCTTCAAAAATACACAAAACTCGTCAACGTTCCCCTCCACGGAAATCTTTAGTAAAAGGCGAAAGATTTGTACGTGACTGAAGAGAAACCCGAGATATGACGGCTAACGGCAGGCCTTCCGCTCCTCTGCTGGAGGTCTAAGACTCTTGCGGAGGGTGCAGACTGAACAAAGGTCAGGGTGGGATAATCTGTGCATAAATTAACACGCCAATTAGAGGTCAACACAGACGAGAAAAACATGAGATCATAGATTTGTATTTAAAAAAAAAAAAAAAAAAAAAAAAGAAGAAAAATGGAGGGAAAACCATGAAACAGATTAAAAAGAGAACAGCCTCGAGAAGGCAACATCATAAAGCCTTACCCATGTCCTAACTTATTTCTTTCTGACTTTTAACCAGTTTAAGGAGGTGCACCGTTCCCAGAAGTACTGCAATACCGGGTCGATGCGTGGAGCGGACGGAGCAAGCCCCTCTTCCGTCTCCCTGCTCAAAAAATCAATTTAATATGTAGTCCTCGTATAGAGGACGTATCAGATATTAAACTGATAAGAACAGATACTACACTTGATCTTAGCCAAAAGGCCGAGAAGCGATAACCGGAAAGGCCCGGCCGGCCCGGAGCACCCTGCCGCAAACCAGCAACTACTGGAGGGTATTTAAACCTGGTCGTCAGACCTTGACCCCTCCCACTCAGACACCACCACCACACCGGAGGCTCCTCCCACCAAGAACTGCAAACAGAAGCTAAGAGCTGCTGCTACAGGAACTTGTGGCAAGGCGTGCTCCAAAGACGGCTGTCGCTCTGTCATTATACAGGAAGAAAATGTGTAGCTCTGCAGCAACAGAGCCTTCAAAAATACACAAAACTCGTCAACGTTCCCCTCCACGGAAATCTTTAGTAAAAGGCGAAAGATTTGTACGTGACTGAAGAGAAACCCGAGATATGACGGCTAACGGCAGGCCTTCCGCTCCTCTGCTGGAGGTCTAAGACTCTTGCGGAGGGTGCAGACTGAACAAAGGTCAGGGTGGGATAATCTGTGCATAAATTAACACGCCAATTAGAGGTCAACACAGACGAGAAAAACATGAGATCATAGATTTGTATTTAAAAAAAAAAAAAAAAAAAAAAAAAGAAGAAAAATGGAGGGAAAACCATGAAACAGATTAAAAAGAGAACAGCCTCGAGAAGGCAACATCATAAAGCCGTACCCATGTCCTAACTTATTTCTTTCTGACTTTTAACCAGTTTAAGGAGGTGCACCGTTCCCAGAAGTACTGCAATACCGGGTCGATGCGTGGAGCGGACGGAGCAAGCCCCTCTTCCGTCTCCCTGCTCAAAAAATCAATTTAATATGTAGTCCTCGTATAGAGGACGTATCAGATATTAAACTGATAAGAACAGATACTACACTTGATCTTAGCCAAAAGGCCGAGAAGCGATAACCGGAAAGGCCCGGCCGGCCCGGAGCACCCTGCCGCAAACCAGCAACTACTGGAGGGTATTTAAACCTGGTCGTCAGACCTTGACCCCTCCCACTCAGACACCACCACCACACCGGAGGCTCCTCCCACCAAGAACTGCAAACAGAAGCTAAGAGCTGCTGCTACAGGAACTTGTGGCAAGGCGTGCTCCAAAGACGGCTGTCGCTCTGTCATTATACAGGAAGAAAATGTGTAGCTCTGCAGCAACAGAGCCTTCAAAAATACACAAAACTCGTCAACGTTCCCCTCCACGGAAATCTTTAGTAAAAGGCGAAAGATTTGTACGTGACTGAAGAGAAACCTGAGATATGACGGCTAACGGCAGGCCTTCCGCTCCTCTGCTGGAGGTCTAAGACTCTTGCGGAGGGTGCAGACTGAACAAAGGTCAGGGTGGGATAATCTGTGCATAAATTAACACGCCAATTAGAGGTCAACACAGACGAGAAAAACATGAGATCATAGATTTGTATTTAAAAAAAAAAAAAAAAAAAAAAAAGAAGAAAAATGGAGGGAAAACCATGAAACAGATTAAAAAGACAACAGCCTCGAGAAGGCAACATCATAAAGCCGTACCCATGTCCTAACTTATTTCTTTCTGACTTTTAACCAGTTTAAGGAGGTGCACCGTTCCCAGAAGTACTGCAATACCGGGTCGATGCGTGGAGCGGACGGAGCAAGCCCCTCTTCCGTCTCCCTGCTCAAAAAATCAATTTAATATGTAGTCCTCGTATAGAGGACGTATCAGATATTAAACTGATAAGAACAGATACTACACTTGATCTTAGCCAAAAGGCCGAGAAGCGATAACCGGAAAGGCCCGGCCGGCCCGGAGCACCCTGCCGCAAACCAGCAACTACTGGAGGGTATTTAAACCTGGTCGTCAGACCTTGACCCCTCCCACTCAGACACCACCACCACACCGGAGGCTCCTCCCACCAAGAACTGCAAACAGAAGCTAAGAGCTGCTGCTACAGGAACTTGTGGCAAGGCGTGCTCCAAAGACGGCTGTCGCTCTGTCATTATACAGGAAGAAAATGTGTAGCTCTGCAGCAACAGAGCCTTCAAAAATACACAAAACTCGTCAACGTTCCCCTCCACGGAAATCTTTAGTAAAAGGCGAAAGATTTGTACGTGACTGAAGAGAAACCCGAGATATGACGGCTAACGGCAGGCCTTCCGCTCCTCTGCTGGAGGTCTAAGACTCTTGCGGAGGGTGCAGACTGAACAAAGGTCAGGGTGGGATAATCTGTGCATAAATTAACACGCCAATTAGAGGTCAACACAGACGAGAAAAACATGAGATCATAGATTTGTATTTAAAAAAAAAAAAAAAAAAAAAAAAAGAAGAAAAATGGAGGGAAAACCATGAAACAGATTAAAAAGAGAACAGCCTCGAGAAGGCAACATCATAAAGCCGTACCCATGTCCTAACTTATTTCTTTCTGACTTTTAACCAGTTTAAGGAGGTGCACCGTTCCCAGAAGTACTGCAATACCGGGTCGATGCGTGGAGCGGACGGAGCAAGCCCCTCTTCCGTCTCCCTGCTCAAAAAATCAATTTAATATGTAGTCCTCGTATAGAGGACGTATCAGATATTAAACTGATAAGAACAGATACTACACTTGATCTTAGCCAAAAGGCCGAGAAGCGATAACCGGAAAGGCCCGGCCGGCCCGGAGCACCCTGCCGCAAACCAGCAACTACTGGAGGGTATTTAAACCTGGTCGTCAGACCTTGACCCCTCCCACTCAGACACCACCACCACACCGGAGGCTCCTCCCACCAAGAACTGCAAACAGAAGCTAAGAGCTGCTGCTACAGGAACTTGTGGCAAGGCGTGCTCCAAAGACGGCTGTCGCTCTGTCATTATACAGGAAGAAAATGTGTAGCTCTGCAGCAACAGAGCCTTCAAAAATACACAAAACTCGTCAACGTTCCCCTCCACGGAAATCTTTAGTAAAAGGCGAAAGATTTGTACGTGACTGAAGAGAAACCCGAGATATGACGGCTAACGGCAGGCCTTCCGCTCCTCTGCTGGAGGTCTAAGACTCTTGCGGAGGGTGCAGACTGAACAAAGGTCAGGGTGGGATAATCTGTGCATAAATTAACACGCCAATTAGAGGTCAACACAGACGAGAAAAACATGAGATCATAGATTTGTATTTAAAAAAAAAAAAAAAAAAAAAAAAAGAAGAAAAATGGAGGGAAAACCATGAAACAGATTAAAAAGAGAACAGCCTCGAGAAGGCAACATCATAAAGCCGTACCCATGTCCTAACTTATTTCTTTCTGACTTTTAACCAGTTTAAGGAGGTGCACCGTTCCCAGAAGTACTGCAATACCGGGTCGATGCGTGGAGCGGACGGAGCAAGCCCCTCTTCCGTCTCCCTGCTCAAAAAATCAATTTAATATGTAGTCCTCGTATAGAGGACGTATCAGATATTAAACTGATAAGAACAGATACTACACTTGATCTTAGCCAAAAGGCCGAGAAGCGATAACCGGAAAGGCCCGGCCGGCCCGGAGCACCCTGCCGCAAACCAGCAACTACTGGAGGGTATTTAAACCTGGTCGTCAGACCTTGACCCCTCCCACTCAGACACCACCACCACACCGGAGGCTCCTCCCACCAAGAACTGCAAACAGAAGCTAAGAGCTGCTGCTACAGGAACTTGTGGCAAGGCGTGCTCCAAAGACGGCTGTCGCTCTGTCATTATACAGGAAGAAAATGTGTAGCTCTGCAGCAACAGAGCCTTCAAAAATACACAAAACTCGTCAACGTTCCCCTCCACGGAAATCTTTAGTAAAAGGCGAAAGATTTGTACGTGACTGAAGAGAAACCCGAGATATGACGGCTAACGGCAGGCCTTCCGCTCCTCTGCTGGAGGTCTAAGACTCTTGCGGAGGGTGCAGACTGAACAAAGGTCAGGGTGGGATAATCTGTGCATAAATTAACACGCCAATTAGAGGTCAACACAGACGAGAAAAACATGAGATCATAGATTTGTATTTAAAAAAAAAAAAAAAAAAAAAAAAGAAGAAAAATGGAGGGAAAACCATGAAACAGATTAAAAAGACAACAGCCTCGAGAAGGCAACATCATAAAGCCTTACCCATGTCCTAACTTATTTCTTTCTGACTTTTAACCAGTTTAAGGAGGTGCACCGTTCCCAGAAGTACTGCAATACCGGGTCGATGCGTGGAGCGGACGGAGCAAGCCCCTCTTCCGTCTCCCTGCTCAAAAAATCAATTTAATATGTAGTCCTCGTATAGAGGACGTATCAGATATTAAACTGATAAGAACAGATACTACACTTGATCTTAGCCAAAAGGCCGAGAAGCGATAACCGGAAAGGCCCGGCCGGCCCGGAGCACCCTGCCGCAAACCAGCAACTACTGGAGGGTATTTAAACCTGGTCGTCAGACCTTGACCCCTCCCACTCAGACACCACCACCACACCGGAGGCTCCTCCCACCAAGAACTGCAAACAGAAGCTAAGAGCTGCTGCTACAGGAACTTGTGGCAAGGCGTGCTCCAAAGACGGCTGTCGCTCTGTCATTATACAGGAAGAAAATGTGTAGCTCTGCAGCAACAGAGCCTTCAAAAATACACAAAACTCGTCAACGTTCCCCTCCACGGAAATCTTTAGTAAAAGGCGAAAGATTTGTACGTGACTGAAGAGAAACCCGAGATATGACGGCTAACGGCAGGCCTTCCGCTCCTCTGCTGGAGGTCTAAGACTCTTGCGGAGGGTGCAGACTGAACAAAGGTCAGGGTGGGATAATCTGTGCATAAATTAACACGCCAATTAGAGGTCAACACAGACGAGAAAAACATGAGATCATAGATTTGTATTTAAAAAAAAAAAAAAAAAAAAAAAAGAAGAAAAATGGAGGGAAAACCATGAAACAGATTAAAAAGACAACAGCCTCGAGAAGGCAACATCATAAAGCCGTACCCATGTCCTAACTTATTTCTTTCTGACTTTTAACCAGTTTAAGGAGGTGCACCGTTCCCAGAAGTACTGCAATACCGGGTCGATGCGTGGAGCGGACGGAGCAAGCCCCTCTTCCGTCTCCCTGCTCAAAAAATCAATTTAATATGTAGTCCTCGTATAGAGGACGTATCAGATATTAAACTGATAAGAACAGATACTACACTTGATCTTAGCCAAAAGGCCGAGAAGCGATAACCGGAAAGGCCCGGCCGGCCCGGAGCACCCTGCCGCAAACCAGCAACTACTGGAGGGTATTTAAACCTGGTTGTCAGACCTTGACCCCTCCCACTCAGACACCACCACCACACCGGAGGCTCCTCCCACCAAGAACTGCAAACAGAAGCTAAGAGCTGCTGCTACAGGAACTTGTGGCAAGGCGTGCTCCAAAGACGGCTGTCGCTCTGTCATTATACAGGAAGAAAATGTGTAGCTCTGCAGCAACAGAGCCTTCAAAAATACACAAAACTCGTCAACGTTCCCCTCCACGGAAATCTTTAGTAAAAGGCGAAAGATTTGTACGTGACTGAAGAGAAACCCGAGATATGACGGCTAACGGCAGGCCTTCCGCTCCTCTGCTGGAGGTCTAAGACTCTTGCGGAGGGTGCAGACTGAACAAAGGTCAGGGTGGGATAATCTGTGCATAAATTAACACGCCAATTAGAGGTCAACACAGACGAGAAAAACATGAGATCATAGATTTGTATTTAAAAAAAAAAAAAAAAAAAAAAAGAAGAAAAATGGAGGGAAAACCATGAAACAGATTAAAAAGACAACAGCCTCGAGAAGGCAACATCATAAAGCCGTACCCATGTCCTAACTTATTTCTTTCTGACTTTTAACCAGTTTAAGGAGGTGCACCGTTCCCAGAAGTACTGCAATACCGGGTCGATGCGTGGAGCGGACGGAGCAAGCCCCTCTTCCGTCTCCCTGCTCAAAAAATCAATTTAATATGTAGTCCTCGTATAGAGGACGTATCAGATATTAAACTGATAAGAACAGATACTACACTTGATCTTAGCCAAAAGGCCGAGAAGCGATAACCGGAAAGGCCCGGCCGGCCCGGAGCACCCTGCCGCAAACCAGCAACTACTGGAGGGTATTTAAACCTGGTCGTCAGACCTTGACCCCTCCCACTCAGACACCACCACCACACCGGAGGCTCCTCCCACCAAGAATTGCAAACAGAAGCTAAGAGCTGCTGCTACAGGAACTTGTGGCAAGGCGTGCTCCAAAGACGGCTGTCGCTCTGTCATTATACAGGAAGAAAATGTGTAGCTCTGCAGCAACAGAGCCTTCAAAAATACACAAAACTCGTCAACGTTCCCCTCCACGGAAATCTTTAGTAAAAGGCGAAAGATTTGTACGTGACTGAAGAGAAACCCGAGATATGACGGCTAACGGCAGGCCTTCCGCTCCTCTGCTGGAGGTCTAAGACTCTTGCGGAGGGTGCAGACTGAACAAAGGTCAGGGTGGGATAATCTGTGCATAAATTAACACGCCAATTAGAGGTCAACACAGACGAGAAAAACATGAGATCATAGATTTGTATTTAAAAAAAAAAAAAAAAAAAAAAAAGAAGAAAAATGGAGGGAAAACCATGAAACAGATTAAAAAGACAACAGCCTCGAGAAGGCAACATCATAAAGCCGTACCCATGTCCTAACTTATTTCTTTCTGACTTTTAACCAGTTTAAGGAGGTGCACCGTTCCCAGAAGTACTGCAATACCGGGTCGATGCGTGGAGCGGACGGAGCAAGCCCCTCTTCCGTCTCCCTGCTCAAAAAATCAATTTAATATGTAGTCCTCGTATAGAGGACGTATCAGATATTAAACTGATAAGAACAGATACTACACTTGATCTTAGCCAAAAGGCCGAGAAGCGATAACCGGAAAGGCCCGGCCGGCCCGGAGCACCCTGCCGCAAACCAGCAACTACTGGAGGGTATTTAAACCTGGTCGTCAGACCTTGACCCCTCCCACTCAGACACCACCACCACACCGGAGGCTCCTCCCACCAAGAACTGCAAACAGAAGCTAAGAGCTGCTGCTACAGGAACTTGTGGCAAGGCGTGCTCCAAAGACGGCTGTCGCTCTGTCATTATACAGGAAGAAAATGTGTAGCTCTGCAGCAACAGAGCCTTCAAAAATACACAAAACTCGTCAACGTTCCCCTCCACGGAAATCTTTAGTAAAAGGCGAAAGATTTGTACGTGACTGAAGAGAAACCCGAGATATGACGGCTAACGGCAGGCCTTCCGCTCCTCTGCTGGAGGTCTAAGACTCTTGCGGAGGGTGCAGACTGAACAAAGGTCAGGGTGGGATAATCTGTGCATAAATTAACACGCCAATTAGAGGTCAACACAGACGAGAAAAACATGAGATCATAGATTTGTATTTAAAAAAAAAAAAAAAAAAGAAGAAAAATGGAGGGAAAACCATGAAACAGATTAAAAAGAGAACAGCCCCGAGAAGGCAACATCATAAAGCCGTACCCATGTCCTAACTTATTTCTTTCTGACTTTTAACCAGTTTAAGGAGGTGCACCGTTCCCAGAAGTACTGCAATACCGGGTCGATGCGTGGAGCGGACGGAGCAAGCCCCTCTTCCGTCTCCCTGCTCAAAAAATCAATTTAATATGTAGTCCTCGTATAGAGGACGTATCAGATATTAAACTGATAAGAACAGATACTACACTTGATCTTAGCCAAAAGGCCGAGAAGCGATAACCGGAAAGGCCCGGCCGGCCCGGAGCAGCCTGCCGCAAACCAGCAACTACTGGAGGGTATTTAAACCTGGTCGTCAGACCTTGACCCCTCCCACTCAGACACCACCACCACACCGGAGGCTCCTCCCACCAAGAACTGCAAACAGAAGCTAAGAGCTGCTGCTACAGGAACTTGTGGCAAGGCGTGCTCCAAAGACGGCTGTCGCTCTGTCATTATACAGGAAGAAAATGTGTAGCTCTGCAGCAACAGAGCCTTCAAAAATACACAAAACTCGTCAACGTTCCCCTCCACGGAAATCTTTAGTAAAAGGCGAAAGATTTGTACGTGACTGAAGAGAAACCCGAGATATGACGGCTAACGGCAGGCCTTCCGCTCCTCTGCTGGAGGTCTAAGACTCTTGCGGAGGGTGCAGACTGAACAAAGGTCAGGGTGGGATAATCTGTGCATAAATTAACACGCCAATTAGAGGTCAACACAGACGAGAAAAACATGAGATCATAGATTTGTATTTAAAAAAAAAAAAAAAAAAGAAGAAAAATGGAGGGAAAACCATGAAACAGATTAAAAAGAGAACAGCCCCGAGAAGGCAACATCATAAAGCCGTACCCATGTCCTAACTTATTTCTTTCTGACTTTTAACCAGTTTAAGGAGGTGCACCGTTCCCAGAAGTACTGCAATACCGGGTCGATGCGTGGAGCGGACGGAGCAAGCCCCTCTTCCGTCTCCCTGCTCAAAAAATCAATTTAATATGTAGTCCTCGTATAGAGGACGTATCAGATATTAAACTGATAAGAACAGATACTACACTTGATCTTAGCCAAAAGGCCGAGAAGCGATAACCGGAAAGGCCCGGCCGGCCCGGAGCACCCTGCCGCAAACCAGCAACTACTGGAGGGTATTTAAACCTGGTCGTCAGACCTTGACCCCTCCCACTCAGACACCACCACCACACCGGAGGCTCCTCCCACCAAGAACTGCAAACAGAAGCTAAGAGCTGCTGCTACAGGAACTCGTGGCAAGGCGTGCTCCAAAGACGGCTGTCGCTCTGTCATTATACAGGAAGAAAATGTGTAGCTCTGCAGCAACAGAGCCTTCAAAAATACACAAAACTCGTCAACGTTCCCCTCCACGGAAATCTTTAGTAAAAGGCGAAAGATTTGTACGTGACTGAAGAGAAACCCGAGATATGACGGCTAACGGCAGGCCTTCCGCTCCTCTGCTGGAGGTCTAAGACTCTTGCGGAGGGTGCAGACTGAACAAAGGTCAGGGTGGGATAATCTGTGCATAAATTAACACGCCAATTAGAGGTCAACACAGACGAGAAAAACATGAGATCATAGATTTGTATTTAAAAAAAAAAAAAAAAAAGAAGAAAAATGGAGGGAAAACCATGAAACAGATTAAAAAGAGAACAGCCCCGAGAAGGCAACATCATAAAGCCGTACCCATGTCCTAACTTATTTCTTTCTGACTTTTAACCAGTTTAAGGAGGTGCACCGTTCCCAGAAGTACTGCAATACCGGGTCGATGCGTGGAGCGGACGGAGCAAGCCCCTCTTCCGTCTCCCTGCTCAAAAAATCAATTTAATATGTAGTCCTCGTATAGAGGACGTATCAGATATTAAACTGATAAGAACAGATACTACACTTGATCTTAGCCAAAAGGCCGAGAAGCGATAACCGGAAAGGCCCGGCCGGCCCGGAGCACCCTGCCGCAAACCAGCAACTACTGGAGGGTATTTAAACCTGGTCGTCAGACCTTGACCCCTCCCACTCAGACACCACCACCACACCGGAGGCTCCTCCCACCAAGAACTGCAAACAGAAGCTAAGAGCTGCTGCTACAGGAACTCGTGGCAAGGCGTGCTCCAAAGACGGCTGTCGCTCTGTCATTATACAGGAAGAAAATGTGTAGCTCTGCAGCAACAGAGCCTTCAAAAATACACAAAACTCGTCAACGTTCCCCTCCACGGAAATCTTTAGTAAAAGGCGAAAGATTTGTACGTGACTGAAGAGAAACCCGAGATATGACGGCTAACGGCAGGCCTTCCGCTCCTCTGCTGGAGGTCTAAGACTCTTGCGGAGGGTGCAGACTGAACAAAGGTCAGGGTGGGATAATCTGTGCATAAATTAACACGCCAATTAGAGGTCAACACAGACGAGAAAAACATGAGATCATAGATTTGTATTTAAAAAAAAAAAAAAAAAAGAAGAAAAATGGAGGGAAAACCATGAAACAGATTAAAAAGAGAACAGCCCCGAGAAGGCAACATCATAAAGCCGTACCCATGTCCTAACTTATTTCTTTCTGACTTTTAACCAGTTTAAGGAGGTGCACCGTTCCCAGAAGTACTGCAATACCGGGTCGATGCGTGGAGCGGACGGAGCAAGCCCCTCTTCCGTCTCCCTGCTCAAAAAATCAATTTAATATGTAGTCCTCGTATAGAGGACGTATCAGATATTAAACTGATAAGAACAGATACTACACTTGATCTTAGCCAAAAGGCCGAGAAGCGATAACCGGAAAGGCCCGGCCGGCCCGGAGCAGCCTGCCGCAAACCAGCAACTACTGGAGGGTATTTAAACCTGGTCGTCAGACCTTGACCCCTCCCACTCAGACACCACCACCACACCGGAGGCTCCTCCCACCAAGAACTGCAAACAGAAGCTAAGAGCTGCTGCTACAGGAACTTGTGGCAAGGCGTGCTCCAAAGACGGCTGTCGCTCTGTCATTATACAGGAAGAAAATGTGTAGCTCTGCAGCAACAGAGCCTTCAAAAATACACAAAACTCGTCAACGTTCCCCTCCACGGAAATCTTTAGTAAAAGGCGAAAGATTTGTACGTGACTGAAGAGAAACCCGAGATATGACGGCTAACGGCAGGCCTTCCGCTCCTCTGCTGGAGGTCTAAGACTCTTGCGGAGGGTGCAGACTGAACAAAGGTCAGGGTGGGATAATCTGTGCATAAATTAACACGCCAATTAGAGGTCAACACAGACGAGAAAAACATGAGATCATAGATTTGTATTTAAAAAAAAAAAAAAAAAAAAAAAAGAAGAAAAATGGAGGGAAAACCATGAAACAGATTAAAAAGAGAACAGCCTCGAGAAGGCAACATCATAAAGCCGTACCCATGTCCTAACTTATTTCTTTCTGACTTTTAACCAGTTTAAGGAGGTGCACCGTTCCCAGAAGTACTGCAATACCGGGTCGATGCGTGGAGCGGACGGAGCAAGCCCCTCTTCCGTCTCCCTGCTCAAAAAATCAATTTAATATGTAGTCCTCGTATAGAGGACGTATCAGATATTAAACTGATAAGAACAGATACTACACTTGATCTTAGCCAAAAGGCCGAGAAGCGATAACCGGAAAGGCCCGGCCGGCCCGGAGCACCCTGCCGCAAACCAGCAACTACTGGAGGGTATTTAAACCTGGTCGTCAGACCTTGACCCCTCCCACTCAGACACCACCACCACACCGGAGGCTCCTCCCACCAAGAACTGCAAACAGAAGCTAAGAGCTGCTGCTACAGGAACTTGTGGCAAGGCGTGCTCCAAAGACGGCTGTCGCTCTGTCATTATACAGGAAGAAAATGTGTAGCTCTGCAGCAACAGAGCCTTCAAAAATACACAAAACTCGTCAACGTTCCCCTCCACGGAAATCTTTAGTAAAAGGCGAAAGATTTGTACGTGACTGAAGAGAAACCCGAGATATGACGGCTAACGGCAGGCCTTCCGCTCCTCTGCTGGAGGTCTAAGACTCTTGCGGAGGGTGCAGACTGAACAAAGGTCAGGGTGGGATAATCTGTGCATAAATTAACACGCCAATTAGAGGTCAACACAGACGAGAAAAACATGAGATCATAGATTTGTATTTAAAAAAAAAAAAAAAAAAAAAAAAGAAGAAAAATGGAGGGAAAACCATGAAACAGATTAAAAAGAGAACAGCCTCGAGAAGGCAACATCATAAAGCCGTACCCATGTCCTAACTTATTTCTTTCTGACTTTTAACCAGTTTAAGGAGGTGCACCGTTCCCAGAAGTACTGCAATACCGGGTCGATGCGTGGAGCGGACGGAGCAAGCCCCTCTTCCGTCTCCCTGCTCAAAAAATCAATTTAATATGTAGTCCTCGTATAGAGGACGTATCAGATATTAAACTGATAAGAACAGATACTACACTTGATCTTAGCCAAAAGGCCGAGAAGCGATAACCGGAAAGGCCCGGCCGGCCCGGAGCACCCTGCCGCAAACCAGCAACTACTGGAGGGTATTTAAACCTGGTCGTCAGACCTTGACCCCTCCCACTCAGACACCACCACCACACCGGAGGCTCCTCCCACCAAGAACTGCAAACAGAAGCTAAGAGCTGCTGCTACAGGAACTCGTGGCAAGGCGTGCTCCAAAGACGGCTGTCGCTCTGTCATTATACAGGAAGAAAATGTGTAGCTCTGCAGCAACAGAGCCTTCAAAAATACACAAAACTCGTCAACGTTCCCCTCCACGGAAATCTTTAGTAAAAGGCGAAAGATTTGTACGTGACTGAAGAGAAACCCGAGATATGACGGCTAACGGCAGGCCTTCCGCTCCTCTGCTGGAGGTCTAAGACTCTTGCGGAGGGTGCAGACTGAACAAAGGTCAGGGTGGGATAATCTGTGCATAAATTAACACGCCAATTAGAGGTCAACACAGACGAGAAAAACATGAGATCATAGATTTGTATTTAAAAAAAAAAAAAAAAAAGAAGAAAAATGGAGGGAAAACCATGAAACAGATTAAAAAGAGAACAGCCCCGAGAAGGCAACATCATAAAGCCGTACCCATGTCCTAACTTATTTCTTTCTGACTTTTAACCAGTTTAAGGAGGTGCACCGTTCCCAGAAGTACTGCAATACCGGGTCGATGCGTGGAGCGGACGGAGCAAGCCCCTCTTCCGTCTCCCTGCTCAAAAAATCAATTTAATATGTAGTCCTCGTATAGAGGACGTATCAGATATTAAACTGATAAGAACAGATACTACACTTGATCTTAGCCAAAAGGCCGAGAAGCGATAACCGGAAAGGCCCGGCCGGCCCGGAGCAGCCTGCCGCAAACCAGCAACTACTGGAGGGTATTTAAACCTGGTCGTCAGACCTTGACCCCTCCCACTCAGACACCACCACCACACCGGAGGCTCCTCCCACCAAGAACTGCAAACAGAAGCTAAGAGCTGCTGCTACAGGAACTTGTGGCAAGGCGTGCTCCAAAGACGGCTGTCGCTCTGTCATTATACAGGAAGAAAATGTGTAGCTCTGCAGCAACAGAGCCTTCAAAAATACACAAAACTCGTCAACGTTCCCCTCCACGGAAATCTTTAGTAAAAGGCGAAAGATTTGTACGTGACTGAAGAGAAACCCGAGATATGACGGCTAACGGCAGGCCTTCCGCTCCTCTGCTGGAGGTCTAAGACTCTTGCGGAGGGTGCAGACTGAACAAAGGTCAGGGTGGGATAATCTGTGCATAAATTAACACGCCAATTAGAGGTCAACACAGACGAGAAAAACATGAGATCATAGATTTGTATTTAAAAAAAAAAAAAAAAAAAAAAAAGAAGAAAAATGGAGGGAAAACCATGAAACAGATTAAAAAGAGAACAGCCTCGAGAAGGCAACATCATAAAGCCGTACCCATGTCCTAACTTATTTCTTTCTGACTTTTAACCAGTTTAAGGAGGTGCACCGTTCCCAGAAGTACTGCAATACCGGGTCGATGCGTGGAGCGGACGGAGCAAGCCCCTCTTCCGTCTCCCTGCTCAAAAAATCAATTTAATATGTAGTCCTCGTATAGAGGACGTATCAGATATTAAACTGATAAGAACAGATACTACACTTGATCTTAGCCAAAAGGCCGAGAAGCGATAACCGGAAAGGCCCGGCCGGCCCGGAGCACCCTGCCGCAAACCAGCAACTACTGGAGGGTATTTAAACCTGGTCGTCAGACCTTGACCCCTCCCACTCAGACACCACCACCACACCGGAGGCTCCTCCCACCAAGAACTGCAAACAGAAGCTAAGAGCTGCTGCTACAGGAACTTGTGGCAAGGCGTGCTCCAAAGACGGCTGTCGCTCTGTCATTATACAGGAAGAAAATGTGTAGCTCTGCAGCAACAGAGCCTTCAAAAATACACAAAACTCGTCAACGTTCCCCTCCACGGAAATCTTTAGTAAAAGGCGAAAGATTTGTACGTGACTGAAGAGAAACCCGAGATATGACGGCTAACGGCAGGCCTTCCGCTCCTCTGCTGGAGGTCTAAGACTCTTGCGGAGGGTGCAGACTGAACAAAGGTCAGGGTGGGATAATCTGTGCATAAATTAACACGCCAATTAGAGGTCAACACAGACGAGAAAAACATGAGATCATAGATTTGTATTTAAAAAAAAAAAAAAAAAAAAAAAAGAAGAAAAATGGAGGGAAAACCATGAAACAGATTAAAAAGAGAACAGCCTCGAGAAGGCAACATCATAAAGCCGTACCCATGTCCTAACTTATTTCTTTCTGACTTTTAACCAGTTTAAGGAGGTGCACCGTTCCCAGAAGTACTGCAATACCGGGTCGATGCGTGGAGCGGACGGAGCAAGCCCCTCTTCCGTCTCCCTGCTCAAAAAATCAATTTAATATGTAGTCCTCGTATAGAGGACGTATCAGATATTAAACTGATAAGAACAGATACTACACTTGATCTTAGCCAAAAGGCCGAGAAGCGATAACCGGAAAGGCCCGGCCGGCCCGGAGCACCCTGCCGCAAACCAGCAACTACTGGAGGGTATTTAAACCTGGTCGTCAGACCTTGACCCCTCCCACTCAGACACCACCACCACACCGGAGGCTCCTCCCACCAAGAACTGCAAACAGAAGCTAAGAGCTGCTGCTACAGGAACTTGTGGCAAGGCGTGCTCCAAAGACGGCTGTCGCTCTGTCATTATACAGGAAGAAAATGTGTAGCTCTGCAGCAACAGAGCCTTCAAAAATACACAAAACTCGTCAACGTTCCCCTCCACGGAAATCTTTAGTAAAAGGCGAAAGATTTGTACGTGACTGAAGAGAAACCCGAGATATGACGGCTAACGGCAGGCCTTCCGCTCCTCTGCTGGAGGTCTAAGACTCTTGCGGAGGGTGCAGACTGAACAAAGGTCAGGGTGGGATAATCTGTGCATAAATTAACACGCCAATTAGAGGTCAACACAGACGAGAAAAACATGAGATCATAGATTTGTATTTAAAAAAAAAAAAAAAAAAAAAAAAGAAGAAAAATGGAGGGAAAACCATGAAACAGATTAAAAAGACAACAGCCTCGAGAAGGCAACATCATAAAGCCGTACCCATGTCCTAACTTATTTCTTTCTGACTTTTAACCAGTTTAAGGAGGTGCACCGTTCCCAGAAGTACTGCAATACCGGGTCGATGCGTGGAGCGGACGGAGCAAGCCCCTCTTCCGTCTCCCTGCTCAAAAAATCAATTTAATATGTAGTCCTCGTATAGAGGACGTATCAGATATTAAACTGATAAGAACAGATACTACACTTGATCTTAGCCAAAAGGCCGAGAAGCGATAACCGGAAAGGCCCGGCCGGCCCGGAGCACCCTGCCGCAAACCAGCAACTACTGGAGGGTATTTAAACCTGGTCGTCAGACCTTGACCCCTCCCACTCAGACACCACCACCACACCGGAGGCTCCTCCCACCAAGAACTGCAAACAGAAGCTAAGAGCTGCTGCTACAGGAACTTGTGGCAAGGCGTGCTCCAAAGACGGCTGTCGCTCTGTCATTATACAGGAAGAAAATGTGTAGCTCTGCAGCAACAGAGCCTTCAAAAATACACAAAACTCGTCAACGTTCCCCTCCACGGAAATCTTTAGTAAAAGGCGAAAGATTTGTACGTGACTGAAGAGAAACCCGAGATATGACGGCTAACGGCAGGCCTTCCGCTCCTCTGCTGGAGGTCTAAGACTCTTGCGGAGGGTGCAGACTGAACAAAGGTCAGGGTGGGATAATCTGTGCATAAATTAACACGCCAATTAGAGGTCAACACAGACGAGAAAAACATGAGATCATAGATTTGTATTTAAAAAAAAAAAAAAAAAAAAAAGAAGAAAAATGGAGGGAAAACCATGAAACAGATTAAAAAGACAACAGCCTCGAGAAGGCAACATCATAAAGCCGTACCCATGTCCTAACTTATTTCTTTCTGACTTTTAACCAGTTTAAGGAGGTGCACCGTTCCCAGAAGTACTGCAATACCGGGTCGATGCGTGGAGCGGACGGAGCAAGCCCCTCTTCCGTCTCCCTGCTCAAAAAATCAATTTAATATGTAGTCCTCGTATAGAGGACGTATCAGATATTAAACTGATAAGAACAGATACTACACTTGATCTTAGCCAAAAGGCCGAGAAGCGATAACCGGAAAGGCCCGGCCGGCCCGGAGCACCCTGCCGCAAACCAGCAACTACTGGAGGGTATTTAAACCTGGTCGTCAGACCTTGACCCCTCCCACTCAGACACCACCACCACACCGGAGGCTCCTCCCACCAAGAACTGCAAACAGAAGCTAAGAGCTGCTGCTACAGGAACTTGTGGCAAGGCGTGCTCCAAAGACGGCTGTCGCTCTGTCATTATACAGGAAGAAAATGTGTAGCTCTGCAGCAACAGAGCCTTCAAAAATACACAAAACTCGTCAACGTTCCCCTCCACGGAAATCTTTAGTAAAAGGCGAAAGATTTGTACGTGACTGAAGAGAAACCCGAGATATGACGGCTAACGGCAGGCCTTCCGCTCCTCTGCTGGAGGTCTAAGACTCTTGCGGAGGGTGCAGACTGAACAAAGGTCAGGGTGGGATAATCTGTGCATAAATTAACACGCCAATTAGAGGTCAACACAGACGAGAAAAACATGAGATCATAGATTTGTATTTAAAAAAAAAAAAAAAAAAAAAAAAGAAAAATGGAGGGAAAACCATGAAACAGATTAAAAAGACAACAGCCTCGAGAAGGCAACATCATAAAGCCGTACCCATGTCCTAACTTATTTCTTTCTGACTTTTAACCAGTTTAAGGAGGTGCACCGTTCCCAGAAGTACTGCAATACCGGGTCGATGCGTGGAGCGGACGGAGCAAGCCCCTCTTCCGTCTCCCTGCTCAAAAAATCAATTTAATATGTAGTCCTCGTATAGAGGACGTATCAGATATTAAACTGATAAGAACAGATTTTTTTTTTTTTTTTTTTTTTCCAACCAAAGCTTTATTTACATATTTCAATCATTACAATCAGACAAGAAAAAACACATTCACCGCCACCACACTTTAAACCACCCAACACAGTCCCCTAGATGCCCAATTTCCAGAATCCTTCACTTGGTCAAAAAAAAAAAAAAAAAAAAAAAAAAAAAAAAAAAAAAAAAACCAACCCAAAATTCATAATCACCTCCCAGGACTCCCATCAATTTTTGGGCCACCATGAGTGCCCCAACACCGTGAGGCCTGCAAAACCTCCAGTCTCTCCCACCCCTCCCACTCCCACCCTGATGATTCCCTCCCCACCATCCTCCCTGCTGTTAATAATCTTACGGTGACGCCCTTTGAAAACATGTAACATGAGGTTTGGGTCTGCCTTTGTTTCCCTGACTCTGAGACTCTCGCATCTCGTGCCCCATGAGACACACTTCGCCACCGAGATCACTGTCCAGAAGTCCCTTGCCTCACGTCGTTCGAGATTCTTCAGACCACTACCGTACAACACCATTTCCCTTTTCAAAACCGTCCTGCCACCCCCAGATCCCCACCAAGCTGCGACAAGCCTCCAGAAATGGGCCACTATTGGGCAGGACCAGAGGGCGTGCTCAATCGTCTCCTCCCCACCACAACCAAGGGGGCACAGAGGGGTGTGCCCAGATCCGTGCCTGTACAAGCGCTCCCTTACTGGAAGGCGGCCTAGCGCCCCTAGCCAGTGCAGGTCTTTGCTGGCCCCGTCTAGCCAGCTGGGCTGAAGTTCAGCCCAGTCAACTGACGGGGAACAGGCGATTGCCATGTGTGTGGTACTCTGAGCTACAAGCTGGTCCCTCCACTTCCTGTACAGCTGCCTGTGGTCCATAATGGTGTCCTCCTCCAGGCACCACCTATTGTCCCTCACAAACTCGGCAGCCTTTTGATAGTGCCAGGGCCTATCGTTGGACCAGGGCGCTGTACCTCTCCATGGGATGACATTACGTAATGTGAAAGCAAACCAGAACCTTGCAAAGAGACTGGAGGCATGGTCCACCCCCCCTTGCACCATCCTCGCCACGAATGCCGTATGAAGTGCCATGATCTTAAGAGGCGCACAAATCACCCCTCTACCCCCCTTTTTCTTCTCCTTATACATTGTAAAGCGGGCGACGAGTTCGTACCTCCCACCCCACACAAAACCAAACATGGCCCTTTCCAGCCGCCTGCCTATCACAAAAGGGATCGGGTAAACATACGCCAAATGTATCACGGCCGCAAAAAGGTCTGTGTTTGCCGCCAGCACCCGACCAGAAAGCGAGAGGTCCCTACGACTCCAAAACTCCGCCCTCATCCGTATTTTCCTGAGGACTGCTTCCCAATTCTTCTGAGCGCAGTCTTCCCTCCAGAAGACTACCCCCAGAATCCTAAGCCCATCTGCACATAAGGAGAAGCCCCCGGGAACTTCCTGCCTGCGTGCCCATGCCCCAACGAACATCACAGCCGATTTAGCCCTGTTGATTCGGGCCCCGGAGACGTTCGAGAACTCCTTCAGTACCTGACCAACCGCATTAAAATCCTTTTCAGAGGAAAGGAAGAGTGTTGCATCATCCGCATAAACAGAAACCTTTGCCCTCCTCCCACTTCCCCCTGGAACATGCAAACCCTGAAAGGACGGCTCCCTCCGGAGTCGCTCCATCAGTGGTTCTAGGTACAGGACGTAGAGCAGCGGGGACATGGGACAACCCTGCCTCACTCCTCCTTGCTGCTTGACCGGACGTGTATAAAAACCATTCACCCCCACTCTACTGGTCACACCGTTGTACATCAGCCGGACCAGATCTACAAAGGGCCTAGTAAAACCCATCCGATCTAGAACGGCAAACATGAACTCGTGTTGAACCCGGTCGAAAGCTTTCTCCTGGTCCAGGCTGAGCAAAGCCAAGGGCACTTGTCGCTGCTCTGCCCAGGCCAGGGCATCCCTTATCAAGGCCAGGTTCATACTTATCCTGCGACCGGGCACCCCGCAGGTCTGGTCGGGGTGAATGACTGTCTCCATGACCCCACTCAGCCGCTGACACAAAACCTTGGCCAAGATCTTGTAATCCACGTTGAGCAACGTTATCGGCCTCCAGTTTGCAAGGTCGGCCCTGTCCCCCCGCTTGTAAAGAAGGGTGACATGGCCAACCCGTGCTGAGGGAGGCAATATGCCTCGTTCTACTGCTTCCCTGTACACGTCCACCAAGTCTTTCCCAAGTAAGGGCCAAAGAGTCCTGTACCATTCTACTGGCAAGCCATCCCCCCCAGGGGCCGTGCCACACCTCAGGGAGAGCATGGCCCTTTGGACCTCCTCTACTCTGATTTCCCCCTCAAGCTGAACTGCCTCCTCCTCCACCAAACGCCCGCTGACTGCCTCCAAGAACCCATAGTCGTTTACCCCCCCCTCCCCAGGGGGTCCAGTCCCAAAAAGAGAGGTGAAATGCGCCTCCGCTATCCCCAACATCCCCTCCACGGATGCATCCACCCGCCCCCCATCCCTCAACCCCTCTATGTGTGATCGTCGCTGGCGGGTTTTAATCGATTCAAAAAAGAAACGCGTTGGCCTCTCATCCATCTCCAACTTCTGCCTCCCTGCCTGGAAACAAAAAGCCTTTGCTTCCTTCTCATAAAAAGCTCGCAGCTCCTCACTTGCTTCCCTCAATCTCTCCCTGTTTCCCCCCTGCCAAGCTGCCTGTAGCTCTTCGGACCATCGCCTGATGTGCTCCTTCCTTCTCCTTACCTTTTCTTGCCCCCACCAACGACACAGAGTGGCGACCCTTTTCTTAAGGTCCTCCCACCACTCTGCCATCGAAGTGTAGAGCACCTTCAAACGTCTCCATTCCCCATATAAAACTCCAAATATTTGAAGGAAGGAGGGGTCCTGGAGAAAACCTCTATTCATTCTCCACAGACCTCTCCCTCTCTGTCCTCCCTCAACAAGGATTTCTGCTGACACTAAGCAATGGTCTGACCCCCAGAACGGTTCAGCGGCATAACTCAACACCTGGGACCCTTCAGCCACCAACAGGAGGTCGAGCCTTGAAGAGTCCCCCCGGGAATTGGCCCAGGTGTGACCAGATGCTCTCGGCTCGACCACCCTGAAAGCATCTACCAGCCCTGCCCCCCGCAACACTTGAGCTAGGTGACACCCCCTCTCCACATCTGGCTCAACATTAAAATCCCCACCTACTAATAGGAACCTGTTCGTGTGGAGAAGGGGCTCCAAGATTTGAAAAAAACCTCGCCGCCTACCCTTCCCAGGGGGTGCGTAAATTGCAATGGCCCTGAACCCGATCCCTCTCCACTCACCGTCCACGCAGAGCACTCTACCTGGCACAGGCGACTGGACGTCGGTCACTAGGAAGTCGCATGTTTTAAACAGGATTCCCACACCATCTCCGTTTCCCTCCCCGACACCCCAGACCGATGGCCCCAACGTCCAGTCCCTGGCGAAGGAGACCTCATCTGCCTTTGATTTTACATGGCATTCCTGCAGGAAGCACAGGTCAAACAGGACATCACGCAGACTCAAGAATACCGCCGTCCTCTTGAGTGCCTGCCTAATGCCCCTTACATTTAGTGTGGCAACTGCGAGCTTATCCATTTGAAAAAAAAATAACAGGAAGAATAGACTGGTATAGAGCAACACGGTTCAAAAACAAACCCCCCCCAAAAAAAAGGCCCCATCCCCCCAAAATAACACTGAACCTCACAAAACCCCCTATTCCTTATCCCCACCTCCTCTCCCCAACCGTTTTCCATGATCCCCCTCCACACCTTTGGCTCTCCCCCTCCCTACCCCCTTCCCCACCCGCCTTGAGACCACTTCTTTCCAACCCACCTCTTCTAGCCCACCTGCCTCCCCAGTCCCTGGACTTCCCCTGCTTCCCTCACCCTCTCCTTCTCTTTGTGAAAATGGTGACCGGTTATGTTCAGGGAACTCCGGCCCTTCAGTCCTCTGTTGCTTATCTACCTCTGTACTTGTGCTGGCAGCTTCCCCCATCTCGACTGGGACGAGGTCAAACTCTCGAACCACCTCCAGACGGCTCCTCTTGGCTGATCTATCCTCGTCCTTAAAGTCCTTATTCCTTGACGAATGGCTCCTGAACAAAACCCCTCCCTCCTCTGTCTCCATTTCACTGTCCCCTTCTGTGGCAACTGGGCTTTCCGAGATTACCAGATCAGCCCAGTCTAGGACCTGTATGCTCGGGAGTTGATCCATGTCCCCGGAGGCTCCAGCCCATTCCAGAGGGGACCAAGAGTTCCCCTGCCCATCTTCTCCTGGCCGCTGCTCACTCCGAGCCTCGGTGGGCAAAGGAGCTTGTGCATTTTCCACTGGCTCCTTAGCATTGACCTCCACCCCCACCATCTCTTCACATTCACCCATGTCCGCACGCTCCCCCAGTTGTTTCACGGGGGTTCCCGCAAGGGCTTGCGGGATGGCTGTCTCTGCCAGGGCTGCCTTTGGCGCCTCACGACCTGCCACCTCCTCTGTTGCGGACTTAGTCCCCATCACCTCAGACCTCTTCTGCACATTCCCCGACAAATTTGCCCTGGAAGTCCCCGGAACAGCCTCAGACCCCACTTCTCCGGTCTTCCCCTCCACGGGCCTTTGTGGGTTCACCCCAGACGTCCCCGGCACAACAACTTCTGCTGAACCAGTTGACTTTTCCACTTCTGCTTCTCCCATGCTAGGTCCTCCATCCAGTATCTTAAAGACTGCTGGGACTTTGAAGAGATCACTAAAAAGCCTGGTCCGTGCAGGGCAGTCCCTATACAAATGGTCATGGTTTCCACACAGGCTGCATGCTTTTGGAGCTCCGCACTCGGCTGTCGTATGCTCCTCTGCGCCACAGAATCTACACCTGCCTCCAGTGCAGGCGTCTTTGGAGTGACCCCGGGCCCCACATCGTCTGCAGTATTCAGGCTGTCCCGGGTAGTGCAAGAAGCCTCGATGTGGGCCGATGGAAAAACTTCCTGGCGGATGTACGAGGCCTCCCGAAAACGCTGGATCTGCCCGCAGCCGGACAAAGAACCGCCGCTTCCCATTCCAAATCCCGAACCTTCCTTTCAGTCGTTCTCCAGGAGAGACCGATGAACAGAAACGTCCTAGAAATGTCCGGATATCCTCATCCTTTACGAAAGGGTTGTACATATGGACAGTTACCGGAACCTCGTCCATAGCGAAAAGTGGGATCAGGCGTAGTCCTCTGAGCACTTCCTGATCTTGTTGCTGACAGCACTTCTCAAAACATGTTGAACAGTCTGTAAACGATGCGAAAGTCACGTCCAAAAACCCAGCCTTGGAAAAATCCTGTATGCAGAAGATCCTTGACGGTGAGAGATCGCAGACATCTCGAAGAATTCGTAGTACTAACCAGTCCCATCCAAATCTCTTTTTCACATCGTCCCCAGCATCCTGCAGCAGTTCCACACGAACAGTATGCCTAAGCCGCACCACTCGGGCCGGCCGACTATCGCTATCAGTCATAGTATTTGCCCAGAACAGATACTACACTTGATCTTAGCCAAAAGGCCGAGAAGCGATAACCGGAAAGGCCCGGCCGGCCCGGAGCACCCTGCCGCAAACCAGCAACTACTGGAGGGTATTTAAACCTGGTCGTCAGACCTTGACCCCTCCCACTCAGACACCACCACCACACCGGAGGCTCCTCCCACCAAGAACTGCAAACAGAAGCTAAGAGCTGCTGCTACAGGAACTTGTGGCAAGGCGTGCTCCAAAGACGGCTGTCGCTCTGTCATTATACAGGAAGAAAATGTGTAGCTCTGCAGCAACAGAGCCTTCAAAAATACACAAAACTCGTCAACGTTCCCCTCCACGGAAATCTTTAGTAAAAGGCGAAAGATTTGTACGTGACTGAAGAGAAACCCGAGATATGACGGCTAACGGCAGGCCTTCCGCTCCTCTGCTGGAGGTCTAAGACTCTTGCGGAGGGTGCAGACTGAACAAAGGTCAGGGTGGGATAATCTGTGCATAAATTAACACGCCAATTAGAGGTCAACACAGACGAGAAAAACATGAGATCATAGATTTGTATTTAAAAAAAAAAAAAAAAAAAAAAAAGAAGAAAAATGGAGGGAAAACCATGAAACAGATTAAAAAGAGAACAGCCTCGAGAAGGCAACATCATAAAGCCTTACCCATGTCCTAACTTATTTCTTTCTGACTTTTAACCAGTTTAAGGAGGTGCACCGTTCCCAGAAGTACTGCAATACCGGGTCGATGCGTGGAGCGGACGGAGCAAGCCCCTCTTCCGTCTCCCTGCTCAAAAAATCAATTTAATATGTAGTCCTCGTATAGAGGACGTATCAGATATTAAACTGATAAGAACAGATACTACACTTGATCTTAGCCAAAAGGCCGAGAAGCGATAACCGGAAAGGCCCGGCCGGCCCGGAGCACCCTGCCGCAAACCAGCAACTACTGGAGGGTATTTAAACCTGGTCGTCAGACCTTGACCCCTCCCACTCAGACACCACCACCACACCGGAGGCTCCTCCCACCAAGAACTGCAAACAGAAGCTAAGAGCTGCTGCTACAGGAACTTGTGGCAAGGCGTGCTCCAAAGACGGCTGTCGCTCTGTCATTATACAGGAAGAAAATGTGTAGCTCTGCAGCAACAGAGCCTTCAAAAATACACAAAACTCGTCAACGTTCCCCTCCACGGAAATCTTTAGTAAAAGGCGAAAGATTTGTACGTGACTGAAGAGAAACCCGAGATATGACGGCTAACGGCAGGCCTTCCGCTCCTCTGCTGGAGGTCTAAGACTCTTGCGGAGGGTGCAGACTGAACAAAGGTCAGGGTGGGATAATCTGTGCATAAATTAACACGCCAATTAGAGGTCAACACAGACGAGAAAAACATGAGATCATAGATTTGTATTTAAAAAAAAAAAAAAAAAAAAAAAAGAAGAAAAATGGAGGGAAAACCATGAAACAGATTAAAAAGAGAACAGCCTCGAGAAGGCAACATCATAAAGCCTTACCCATGTCCTAACTTATTTCTTTCTGACTTTTAACCAGTTTAAGGAGGTGCACCGTTCCCAGAAGTACTGCAATACCGGGTCGATGCGTGGAGCGGACGGAGCAAGCCCCTCTTCCGTCTCCCTGCTCAAAAAATCAATTTAATATGTAGTCCTCGTATAGAGGACGTATCAGATATTAAACTGATAAGAACAGATACTACACTTGATCTTAGCCAAAAGGCCGAGAAGCGATAACCGGAAAGGCCCGGCCGGCCCGGAGCACCCTGCCGCAAACCAGCAACTACTGGAGGGTATTTAAACCTGGTCGTCAGACCTTGACCCCTCCCACTCAGACACCACCACCACACCGGAGGCTCCTCCCACCAAGAACTGCAAACAGAAGCTAAGAGCTGCTGCTACAGGAACTTGTGGCAAGGCGTGCTCCAAAGACGGCTGTCGCTCTGTCATTATACAGGAAGAAAATGTGTAGCTCTGCAGCAACAGAGCCTTCAAAAATACACAAAACTCGTCAACGTTCCCCTCCACGGAAATCTTTAGTAAAAGGCGAAAGATTTGTACGTGACTGAAGAGAAACCCGAGATATGACGGCTAACGGCAGGCCTTCCGCTCCTCTGCTGGAGGTCTAAGACTCTTGCGGAGGGTGCAGACTGAACAAAGGTCAGGGTGGGATAATCTGTGCATAAATTAACACGCCAATTAGAGGTCAACACAGACGAGAAAAACATGAGATCATAGATTTGTATTTAAAAAAAAAAAAAAAAAAAAAAAAGAAGAAAAATGGAGGGAAAACCATGAAACAGATTAAAAAGAGAACAGCCTCGAGAAGGCAACATCATAAAGCCGTACCCATGTCCTAACTTATTTCTTTCTGACTTTTAACCAGTTTAAGGAGGTGCACCGTTCCCAGAAGTACTGCAATACCGGGTCGATGCGTGGAGCGGACGGAGCAAGCCCCTCTTCCGTCTCCCTGCTCAAAAAATCAATTTAATATGTAGTCCTCGTATAGAGGACGTATCAGATATTAAACTGATAAGAACAGATACTACACTTGATCTTAGCCAAAAGGCCGAGAAGCGATAACCGGAAAGGCCCGGCCGGCCCGGAGCACCCTGCCGCAAACCAGCAACTACTGGAGGGTATTTAAACCTGGTCGTCAGACCTTGACCCCTCCCACTCAGACACCACCACCACACCGGAGGCTCCTCCCACCAAGAACTGCAAACAGAAGCTAAGAGCTGCTGCTACAGGAACTTGTGGCAAGGCGTGCTCCAAAGACGGCTGTCGCTCTGTCATTATACAGGAAGAAAATGTGTAGCTCTGCAGCAACAGAGCCTTCAAAAATACACAAAACTCGTCAACGTTCCCCTCCACGGAAATCTTTAGTAAAAGGCGAAAGATTTGTACGTGACTGAAGAGAAACCCGAGATATGACGGCTAACGGCAGGCCTTCCGCTCCTCTGCTGGAGGTCTAAGACTCTTGCGGAGGGTGCAGACTGAACAAAGGTCAGGGTGGGATAATCTGTGCATAAATTAACACGCCAATTAGAGGTCAACACAGACGAGAAAAACATGAGATCATAGATTTGTATTTAAAAAAAAAAAAAAAAAAAAAAAAGAAGAAAAATGGAGGGAAAACCATGAAACAGATTAAAAAGACAACAGCCTCGAGAAGGCAACATCATAAAGCCGTACCCATGTCCTAACTTATTTCTTTCTGACTTTTAACCAGTTTAAGGAGGTGCACCGTTCCCAGAAGTACTGCAATACCGGGTCGATGCGTGGAGCGGACGGAGCAAGCCCCTCTTCCGTCTCCCTGCTCAAAAAATCAATTTAATATGTAGTCCTCGTATAGAGGACGTATCAGATATTAAACTGATAAGAACAGATACTACACTTGATCTTAGCCAAAAGGCCGAGAAGCGATAACCGGAAAGGCCCGGCCGGCCCGGAGCACCCTGCCGCAAACCAGCAACTACTGGAGGGTATTTAAACCTGGTCGTCAGACCTTGACCCCTCCCACTCAGACACCACCACCACACCGGAGGCTCCTCCCACCAAGAACTGCAAACAGAAGCTAAGAGCTGCTGCTACAGGAACTTGTGGCAAGGCGTGCTCCAAAGACGGCTGTCGCTCTGTCATTATACAGGAAGAAAATGTGTAGCTCTGCAGCAACAGAGCCTTCAAAAATACACAAAACTCGTCAACGTTCCCCTCCACGGAAATCTTTAGTAAAAGGCGAAAGATTTGTACGTGACTGAAGAGAAACCCGAGATATGACGGCTAACGGCAGGCCTTCCGCTCCTCTGCTGGAGGTCTAAGACTCTTGCGGAGGGTGCAGACTGAACAAAGGTCAGGGTGGGATAATCTGTGCATAAATTAACACGCCAATTAGAGGTCAACACAGACGAGAAAAACATGAGATCATAGATTTGTATTTAAAAAAAAAAAAAAAAAAAAAAAAGAAGAAAAATGGAGGGAAAACCATGAAACAGATTAAAAAGACAACAGCCTCGAGAAGGCAACATCATAAAGCCGTACCCATGTCCTAACTTATTTCTTTCTGACTTTTAACCAGTTTAAGGAGGTGCACCGTTCCCAGAAGTACTGCAATACCGGGTCGATGCGTGGAGCGGACGGAGCAAGCCCCTCTTCCGTCTCCCTGCTCAAAAAATCAATTTAATATGTAGTCCTCGTATAGAGGACGTATCAGATATTAAACTGATAAGAACAGATACTACGCTTGATCTTAGCCAAAAGGCCGAGAAGCGATAACCGGAAAGGCCCGGCCGGCCCGGAGCACCCTGCCGCAAACCAGCAACTACTGGAGGGTATTTAAACCTGGTCGTCAGACCTTGACCCCTCCCACTCAGACACCACCACCACACCGGAGGCTCCTCCCACCAAGAACTGCAAACAGAAGCTAAGAGCTGCTGCTACAGGAACTTGTGGCAAGGCGTGCTCCAAAGACGGCTGTCGCTCTGTCATTATACAGGAAGAAAATGTGTAGCTCTGCAGCAACAGAGCCTTCAAAAATACACAAAACTCGTCAACGTTCCCCTCCACGGAAATCTTTAGTAAAAGGCGAAAGATTTGTACGTGACTGAAGAGAAACCCGAGATATGACGGCTAACGGCAGGCCTTCCGCTCCTCTGCTGGAGGTCTAAGACTCTTGCGGAGGGTGCAGACTGAACAAAGGTCAGGGTGGGATAATCTGTGCATAAATTAACACGCCAATTAGAGGTCAACACAGACGAGAAAAACATGAGATCATAGATTTGTATTTAAAAAAAAAAAAAAAAAAAAAAAAGAAGAAAAATGGAGGGAAAACCATGAAACAGATTAAAAAGACAACAGCCTCGAGAAGGCAACATCATAAAGCCGTACCCATGTCCTAACTTATTTCTTTCTGACTTTTAACCAGTTTAAGGAGGTGCACCGTTCCCAGAAGTACTGCAATACCGGGTCGATGCGTGGAGCGGACGGAGCAAGCCCCTCTTCCGTCTCCCTGCTCAAAAAATCAATTTAATATGTAGTCCTCGTATAGAGGACGTATCAGATATTAAACTGATAAGAACAGATACTACGCTTGATCTTAGCCAAAAGGCCGAGAAGCGATAACCGGAAAGGCCCGGCCGGCCCGGAGCACCCTGCCGCAAACCAGCAACTACTGGAGGGTATTTAAACCTGGTCGTCAGACCTTGACCCCTCCCACTCAGACACCACCACCACACCGGAGGCTCCTCCCACCAAGAACTGCAAACAGAAGCTAAGAGCTGCTGCTACAGGAACTTGTGGCAAGGCGTGCTCCAAAGACGGCTGTCGCTCTGTCATTATACAGGAAGAAAATGTGTAGCTCTGCAGCAACAGAGCCTTCAAAAATACACAAAACTCGTCAACGTTCCCCTCCACGGAAATCTTTAGTAAAAGGCGAAAGATTTGTACGTGACTGAAGAGAAACCCGAGATATGACGGCTAACGGCAGGCCTTCCGCTCCTCTGCTGGAGGTCTAAGACTCTTGCGGAGGGTGCAGACTGAACAAAGGTCAGGGTGGGATAATCTGTGCATAAATTAACACGCCAATTAGAGGTCAACACAGACGAGAAAAACATGAGATCATAGATTTGTATTTAAAAAAAAAAAAAAAAAAAAAAAGAAGAAAAATGGAGGGAAAACCATGAAACAGATTAAAAAGAGAACAGCCTCGAGAAGGCAACATCATAAAGCCGTACCCATGTCCTAACTTATTTCTTTCTGACTTTTAACCAGTTTAAGGAGGTGCACCGTTCCCAGAAGTACTGCAATACCGGGTCGATGCGTGGAGCGGACGGAGCAAGCCCCTCTTCCGTCTCCCTGCTCAAAAAATCAATTTAATATGTAGTCCTCGTATAGAGGACGTATCAGATATTAAACTGATAAGAACAGATACTACGCTTGATCTTAGCCAAAAGGCCGAGAAGCGATAACCGGAAAGGCCCGGCCGGCCCGGAGCACCCTGCCGCAAACCAGCAACTACTGGAGGGTATTTAAACCTGGTCGTCAGACCTTGACCCCTCCCACTCAGACACCACCACCACACCGGAGGCTCCTCCCACCAAGAACTGCAAACAGAAGCTAAGAGCTGCTGCTACAGGAACTTGTGGCAAGGCGTGCTCCAAAGACGGCTGTCGCTCTGTCATTATACAGGAAGAAAATGTGTAGCTCTGCAGCAACAGAGCCTTCAAAAATACACAAAACTCGTCAACGTTCCCCTCCACGGAAATCTTTAGTAAAAGGCGAAAGATTTGTACGTGACTGAAGAGAAACCCGAGATATGACGGCTAACGGCAGGCCTTCCGCTCCTCTGCTGGAGGTCTAAGACTCTTGCGGAGGGTGCAGACTGAACAAAGGTCAGGGTGGGATAATCTGTGCATAAATTAACACGCCAATTAGAGGTCAACACAGACGAGAAAAACATGAGATCATAGATTTGTATTTAAAAAAAAAAAAAAAAAAAAAAAAGAAGAAAAATGGAGGGAAAACCATGAAACAGATTAAAAAGACAACAGCCTCGAGAAGGCAACATCATAAAGCCGTACCCATGTCCTAACTTATTTCTTTCTGACTTTTAACCAGTTTAAGGAGGTGCACCGTTCCCAGAAGTACTGCAATACCGGGTCGATGCGTGGAGCGGACGGAGCAAGCCCCTCTTCCGTCTCCCTGCTCAAAAAATCAATTTAATATGTAGTCCTCGTATAGAGGACGTATCAGATATTAAACTGATAAGAACAGATACTACACTTGATCTTAGCCAAAAGGCCGAGAAGCGATAACCGGAAAGGCCCAGCCGGCCCGGAGCACCCTGCCGCAAACCAGCAACTACTGGAGGGTATTTAAACCTGGTCGTCAGACCTTGACCCCTCCCACTCAGACACCACCACCACACCGGAGGCTCCTCCCACCAAGAACTGCAAACAGAAGCTAAGAGCTGCTGCTACAGGAACTTGTGGCAAGGCGTGCTCCAAAGACGGCTGTCGCTCTGTCATTATACAGGAAGAAAATGTGTAGCTCTGCAGCAACAGAGCCTTCAAAAATACACAAAACTCGTCAACGTTCCCCTCCACGGAAATCTTTAGTAAAAGGCGAAAGATTTGTACGTGACTGAAGAGAAACCCGAGATATGACGGCTAACGGCAGGCCTTCCGCTCCTCTGCTGGAGGTCTAAGACTCTTGCGGAGGGTGCAGACTGAACAAAGGTCAGGGTGGGATAATCTGTGCATAAATTAACACGCCAATTAGAGGTCAACACAGACGAGAAAAACATGAGATCATAGATTTGTATTTAAAAAAAAAAAAAAAAAAAAAAAGGAAGAAAAATGGAGGGAAAACCATGAAACAGATTAAAAAGACAACAGCCTCGAGAAGGCAACATCATAAAGCCGTACCCATGTCCTAACTTATTTCTTTCTGACTTTTAACCAGTTTAAGGAGGTGCACCGTTCCCAGAAGTACTGCAATACCGGGTCGATGCGTGGAGCGGACGGAGCAAGCCCCTCTTCCGTCTCCCTGCTCAAAAAATCAATTTAATATGTAGTCCTCGTATAGAGGACGTATCAGATATTAAACTGATAAGAACAGATACTACACTTGATCTTAGCCAAAAGGCCGAGAAGCGATAACCGGAAAGGCCCGGCCGGCCCGGAGCACCCTGCCGCAAACCAGCAACTACTGGAGGGTATTTAAACCTGGTCGTCAGACCTTGACCCCTCCCACTCAGACACCACCACCACACCGGAGGCTCCTCCCACCAAGAACTGCAAACAGAAGCTAAGAGCTGCTGCTACAGGAACTTGTGGCAAGGCGTGCTCCAAAGACGGCTGTCGCTCTGTCATTATACAGGAAGAAAATGTGTAGCTCTGCAGCAACAGAGCCTTCAAAAATACACAAAACTCGTCAACGTTCCCCTCCACGGAAATCTTTAGTAAAAGGCGAAAGATTTGTACGTGACTGAAGAGAAACCCGAGATATGACGGCTAACGGCAGGCCTTCCGCTCCTCTGCTGGAGGTCTAAGACTCTTGCGGAGGGTGCAGACTGAACAAAGGTCAGGGTGGGATAATCTGTGCATAAATTAACACGCCAATTAGAGGTCAACACAGACGAGAAAAACATGAGATCATAGATTTGTATTTAAAAAAAAAAAAAAAAAAAAAAAAAAGAAGAAAAATGGAGGGAAAACCATGAAACAGATTAAAAAGAGAACAGCCTCGAGAAGGCAACATCATAAAGCCGTACCCATGTCCTAACTTATTTCTTTCTGACTTTTAACCAGTTTAAGGAGGTGCACCGTTCCCAGAAGTACTGCAATACCGGGTCGATGCGTGGAGCGGACGGAGCAAGCCCCTCTTCCGTCTCCCTGCTCAAAAAATCAATTTAATATGTAGTCCTCGTATAGAGGACGTATCAGATATTAAACTGATAAGAACAGATACTACACTTGATCTTAGCCAAAAGGCCGAGAAGCGATAACCGGAAAGGCCCAGCCGGCCCGGAGCACCCTGCCGCAAACCAGCAACTACTGGAGGGTATTTAAACCTGGTCGTCAGACCTTGACCCCTCCCACTCAGACACCACCACCACACCGGAGGCTCCTCCCACCAAGAACTGCAAACAGAAGCTAAGAGCTGCTGCTACAGGAACTTGTGGCAAGGCGTGCTCCAAAGACGGCTGTCGCTCTGTCATTATACAGGAAGAAAATGTGTAGCTCTGCAGCAACAGAGCCTTCAAAAATACACAAAACTCGTCAACGTTCCCCTCCACGGAAATCTTTAGTAAAAGGCGAAAGATTTGTACGTGACTGAAGAGAAACCCGAGATATGACGGCTAACGGCAGGCCTTCCGCTCCTCTGCTGGAGGTCTAAGACTCTTGCGGAGGGTGCAGACTGAACAAAGGTCAGGGTGGGATAATCTGTGCATAAATTAACACGCCAATTAGAGGTCAACACAGACGAGAAAAACATGAGATCATAGATTTGTATTTAAAAAAAAAAAAAAAAAAAAAAAGGAAGAAAAATGGAGGGAAAACCATGAAACAGATTAAAAAGACAACAGCCTCGAGAAGGCAACATCATAAAGCCGTACCCATGTCCTAACTTATTTCTTTCTGACTTTTAACCAGTTTAAGGAGGTGCACCGTTCCCAGAAGTACTGCAATACCGGGTCGATGCGTGGAGCGGACGGAGCAAGCCCCTCTTCCGTCTCCCTGCTCAAAAAATCAATTTAATATGTAGTCCTCGTATAGAGGACGTATCAGATATTAAACTGATAAGAACAGATACTACACTTGATCTTAGCCAAAAGGCCGAGAAGCGATAACCGGAAAGGCCCGGCCGGCCCGGAGCACCCTGCCGCAAACCAGCAACTACTGGAGGGTATTTAAACCTGGTCGTCAGACCTTGACCCCTCCCACTCAGACACCACCACCACACCGGAGGCTCCTCCCACCAAGAACTGCAAACAGAAGCTAAGAGCTGCTGCTACAGGAACTTGTGGCAAGGCGTGCTCCAAAGACGGCTGTCGCTCTGTCATTATACAGGAAGAAAATGTGTAGCTCTGCAGCAACAGAGCCTTCAAAAATACACAAAACTCGTCAACGTTCCCCTCCACGGAAATCTTTAGTAAAAGGCGAAAGATTTGTACGTGACTGAAGAGAAACCCGAGATATGACGGCTAACGGCAGGCCTTCCGCTCCTCTGCTGGAGGTCTAAGACTCTTGCGGAGGGTGCAGACTGAACAAAGGTCAGGGTGGGATAATCTGTGCATAAATTAACACGCC
This sequence comes from Hoplias malabaricus, assembly GCF_029633855.1. Lineage (NCBI taxonomy): Eukaryota > Metazoa > Chordata > Actinopteri > Characiformes > Erythrinidae > Hoplias > Hoplias malabaricus. Next base: position 48,630 of record NW_027100759.1, on the reverse strand, counting down.
AATTAGAGGTCAACACAGACGAGAAAAACATGAGATCATAGATTTGTATTTAAAAAAAAAAAAAAAAAAAAAAAAGAAGAAAAATGGAGGGAAAACCATGAAACAGATTAAAAAGAGAACAGCCTCGAGAAGGCAACATCATAAAGCCGTACCCATGTCCTAACTTATTTCTTTCTGACTTTTAACCAGTTTAAGGAGGTGCACCGTTCCCAGAAGTACTGCAATACCGGGTCGATGCGTGGAGCGGACGGAGCAAGCCCCTCTTCCGTCTCCCTGCTCAAAAAATCAATTTAATATGTAGTCCTCGTATAGAGGACGTATCAGATATTAAACTGATAAGAACAGATACTACACTTGATCTTAGCCAAAAGGCCGAGAAGCGATAACCGGAAAGGCCCGGCCGGCCCGGAGCACCCTGCCGCAAACCAGCAACTACTGGAGGGTATTTAAACCTGGTCGTCAGACCTTGACCCCTCCCACTCAGACACCACCACCACACCGGAGGCTCCTCCCACCAAGAACTGCAAACAGAAGCTAAGAGCTGCTGCTACAGGAACTTGTGGCAAGGCGTGCTCCAAAGACGGCTGTCGCTCTGTCATTATACAGGAAGAAAATGTGTAGCTCTGCAGCAACAGAGCCTTCAAAAATACACAAAACTCGTCAACGTTCCCCTCCACGGAAATCTTTAGTAAAAGGCGAAAGATTTGTACGTGACTGAAGAGAAACCCGAGATATGACGGCTAACGGCAGGCCTTCCGCTCCTCTGCTGGAGGTCTAAGACTCTTGCGGAGGGTGCAGACTGAACAAAGGTCAGGGTGGGATAATCTGTGCATAAATTAACACGCCAATTAGAGGTCAACACAGACGAGAAAAACATGAGATCATAGATTTGTATTTAAAAAAAAAAAAAAAAAAAAAAAAGAAGAAAAATGGAGGGAAAACCATGAAACAGATTAAAAAGACAACAGCCTCGAGAAGGCAACATCATAAAGCCGTACCCATGTCCTAACTTATTTCTTTCTGACTTTTAACCAGTTTAAGGAGGTGCACCGTTCCCAGAAGTACTGCAATACCGGGTCGATGCGTGGAGCGGACGGAGCAAGCCCCTCTTCCGTCTCCCTGCTCAAAAAATCAATTTAATATGTAGTCCTCGTATAGAGGACGTATCAGATATTAAACTGATAAGAACAGATACTACGCTTGATCTTAGCCAAAAGGCCGAGAAGCGATAACCGGAAAGGCCCGGCCGGCCCGGAGCACCCTGCCGCAAACCAGCAACTACTGGAGGGTATTTAAACCTGGTCGTCAGACCTTGACCCCTCCCACTCAGACACCACCACCACACCGGAGGCTCCTCCCACCAAGAACTGCAAACAGAAGCTAAGAGCTGCTGCTACAGGAACTTGTGGCAAGGCGTGCTCCAAAGACGGCTGTCGCTCTGTCATTATACAGGAAGAAAATGTGTAGCTCTGCAGCAACAGAGCCTTCAAAAATACACAAAACTCGTCAACGTTCCCCTCCACGGAAATCTTTAGTAAAAGGCGAAAGATTTGTACGTGACTGAAGAGAAACCCGAGATATGACGGCTAACGGCAGGCCTTCCGCTCCTCTGCTGGAGGTCTAAGACTCTTGCGGAGGGTGCAGACTGAACAAAGGTCAGGGTGGGATAATCTGTGCATAAATTAACACGCCAATTAGAGGTCAACACAGACGAGAAAAACATGAGATCATAGATTTGTATTTAAAAAAAAAAAAAAAAAAAAAAAGAAGAAAAATGGAGGGAAAACCATGAAACAGATTAAAAAGAGAACAGCCTCGAGAAGGCAACATCATAAAGCCGTACCCATGTCCTAACTTATTTCTTTCTGACTTTTAACCAGTTTAAGGAGGTGCACCGTTCCCAGAAGTACTGCAATACCGGGTCGATGCGTGGAGCGGACGGAGCAAGCCCCTCTTCCGTCTCCCTGCTCAAAAAATCAATTTAATATGTAGTCCTCGTATAGAGGACGTATCAGATATTAAACTGATAAGAACAGATTTTTTCTTTCGAAAAAAATTTTATTGTCACAATTTCAAATTTCCACAACATACATCACACATCTTTTCATAAAATAACATTTACATAGTATAATGTATATTTTAAAATCTTGTGTGTAAAAGGTCTTTTTGTTTAAAAGAAATCTGTGCATTAAAAAGGACCCCACGTGTGAAGTCAAAAGTCCAAGTATGTGTGAGAAAATAGAATCATGAAAACTAAATAAAAAGTACATAAATACCCTGCCATAAAAACAGATAAGAGCAGATAAAATGCTGTCTTGTACAGGACTGGGGTGAGCCCTATCAAAAGGTCAACAACCCGTTCCTCAGAACTGTCCCACTGTCGTTTCAGGGTTCAGAGGAGATCCCCGCCCTATGTCCACGCTCCTCGTTATTTTCGGTGGGGGCACCTGTGGAAGCCAGAGACCGTGGTGGTCTGGACCCTCCTGCGTGTGGCCCCAGTCCCCTCCTCCGAATGTCGACGTGCGGTGTCCCCTTCAGCGATGATGTCACCATAGCTGCAAGTGCCTGCAAGGACACCGTCACGCGCTTCCCCACCAGCAGGTTACGGGAGGTCCACAAGGCGGCCTTCACTCCGTTGAGGGTGAGCCAGAGCTTGTTGAATTCAGCAGCTGATAGTTTGTCGATGCCCTGGCCCACCCCGTTTACCGCTACCCGGTAAACCAAAGGCTGGGCCTCCCCTGCTGGCAGGCACGGGAATTGTAGGGGGCCGGTTAAGGCCCACAGGTCCCTCGCCACGCTGCACTCCCAGAGCACATGTCGCACGGTCTCGGGCTCGCCACACCCGGGTCGTGGACAGATGGGATTTTTTGCCATGCCCCGGGAGTGCATCACGGCTCTGACCGGGAGGATCTCATGAGCAGCCATCCACGACAGGTCCTTGTGCTTGTTCTGAAGAACGGGGTGGGCTGCGTTCCTCCACACTCGTTTGGCCTCACCTAATGTGAGGCCTGGAACGGGGCTCACCGTCTCCCGGTCCTGTACAAGAGAGACGAGAAGTTTTGCATCGGTTAAAACATTCAGTTCTTCTTTTTCTACATAAAACTTTCTTAAAAACTTTCTAATAAAATTATATTCATGGGGCAGGGTAAAAGACACGGGGTTTCTTAGGTCTGGTTTTAAAATGTTCAGATGGTGCAAGTATGACCCCATCCAGAACTTCGCCATGGCCACTGTTTTGTGTTCTCTGGATGGGGTCGTCGCGTACTTTATGTGTAAAGCAGCGAACTTGCTTCCTAAAAACAAGTGGGGGTCTGGGAGTCCTTTCCCTCCGTTTTCTGGCCTCTTCTTCACCACCTCCCTCTTCAATCTCTCCCACTTGGACCCCCACAGGAAATAAAAAACCGCTCTGTCCAGACCTAAAAGAAAACAGCGAGGAGGGCTAAAAACAGAACACAGGAGTAAAAGCAAGGGTAAAATCACGGCTTTGATGATTAAAATCTTGCCCTCCATGGTCAACTGTCTTAGTCTCCAAAACCCCAAACGCTGCCTTACTTTCCCTAACACGTCAGTCCAGTTACCCCGTCCACCACCCTCTTCGTCAAATTTAATTCCTAAAATCTTTATATCTTTTTCTTTAAAATCCAACTCCAGGTCCGGTCGCGTGCTACCCCAAGGTCCAAAGAGCTGGGCCTCGGACTTGCTCCTATTGAGCTTAGCGCCCGAGGCCCTTCCAAACCAGTCAGTCACGTCGAGTGCTCTTTGGACCGATAAAAAGTCGGAGCATAAAAGCGTGACGTCGTCCATATACAAGGTGCAGGTCGCCGTCAGTCCACCTGGCAAGTCCAGTCCTTTGATCCATTCGTCCTTTCTCAAGATCTGCGCTAATGGTTCAATGCATGTTACAAACAAGAGCGGAGATAACGGACACCCTTGGCGGACGCCAGAACGAATTCTGATCGCCTTTGTGAGATGCCCATTTACAATGACTTTACTACTTATTTCTTTGTAGAGTAGTCCCACCCACTTTAGGAACCTCCCAGGGAAGCCCATTTTTCGCAGTACCTGAAACAGGTACTGGTGCGAGACTCGATCAAAAGCTTTTTCAAAGTCTAAATTTAGGACTACTAGTCGAATGTTTCTGTCTCTCGCAAAACAGATGGCGTCTCTGACCAAAACCAGGCTGTCAGTGATCCTCCTTCCTGGAACCGCGCAGGCTTGATCCGGGTGGATCACGTCCTCTAAAACTGTAGACATCCGTCTCGATAAAAGTTTGCTAAAAAGTTTGCAGTCCAGGTTTAAAAGAGTGATGGGTCGCCAGTTCCTTAAGTCGGTCTTGTCCCCTTTTTTGTGGAGTAAAGAAACTATCCCTAATCTAAAACTGTCTGGGAGTCGGTCGAACTTTTCAAATTCATTAAAAACAGTTAAAATGTCTGTTGCTAAAATGTCCCAAAAGGTCGAATAAAATTCCACGGGGAGTCCATCCTCTCCCGGGCACTTGCCTTTTTTAAAACCTTTCAGACACTTTAAAATTTCTCCCTCGTTAAAATTTTTTTCCAGATCATCATAACTGTTTATTTTCTTATTTAAAAAGTTTAAGACTTCTCCCATCGTTTCTTCGTGCACTAACTTCTTATCATACAAATTTTCATAAAAACACTCTACTTCTTTTAAAATCCCTTCTGTTGTGTTTTCCTCCCTCCCATCTCTTGTTAGTTTTGTGATCCCTCTTTCCCCTGATAAGATTTTTTTAAAAAAGTATCTAGTGCACTTTTCTCCTTCTTCCACTTCTTGTTCTTTACTTCTTAAAATGATGCCTTTGCTTTTTATTTCCGATAAAACCGACATTTCATTTTTCACCTCTTTAATCTCTTTACTAAAATCCAGTCCTGCATTTAAAAGTTTAAAATACCTCTGTAGTCTTTTTTGCAGCCCCACCATGCGTCGTCTCTCTCTCTCCTTCTTCTCCTTTCCTATTTTCTTAAAAAATCGTCTCGTCCTGTCTTTAACCATCACCCACCACTGTGTCCGTGAATCAAACAAGTCTTGGAGGGTCTGCCAGAGACTGTACTGTCCCCTGTAACTCTGGACTATGTCTTCATCTTGTAACAGGGAACAGTTCAGCCTCCACAGCCCTCCCCCTACAGTCACACCAGTGGGGAAGGACAGGGTGCTGGACAGCAGAACGTGATCGGAAAAGAACACAGGGGTCAATGTAGCATCAGTTGGTGGGCAGTCTCTTGTAAAAACATAGTCGATGCGGGAGGCTCGGGCACCATCACCACTGTACCAGGTGAAGCCCTCCTCCACTGGATGCACTTTTCTGAAGCAGTCGACTAGTTTAAAATCTTTTAATAGCCCCTGCAATAAAACTGATGCTTTGTCTGATTTAAAATCTTCCCCTACATTCTTCCTGTCTTTTCTTGATAAAACACAATTAAAATCCCCTCCCATTATAAAAGGAACCCTCCCTAGCATGTGGGGCTGCAGGTCTTCTAAAAGGTCGTACCTGTCGTTTTTATCATTAAAACCATATACATTCAAAATGCTAAAATCCGTCCCTAAAAAAGTCAGATTTGCTAAAAGAGCCCGTCCGTCTCTCACCACTGTGCTGCCCTTCACCGAAATATGGGGGTTTTTAATTAAAATGGCGACGCCGTCTGCTCTGTTATAGTGTGAGCCACTCCAGAGAGAGGGACCGGCAGACCACCGCTGCTCCCAATCTCTGTAAGTTTTCATAAATGGCAAAGCACACTCTTGCAATAAAAAAACATCTGACTTTATGTCTTTTAAAAGGGACAAGACGCTCTCTGCTCTAGTAGGGGCTCTCACACTTCTAACATTTATAGTTGAGATGGTGAGAGCCATGAGCAATATGGTTTAAAAAACAGGTACACATTGTAAAACTCAATTTAAAAAAGGACTACTCAGGCATTAAAACTTTAAAAGACAGTTAAAATCACCCGATTTCCTGTGACACCTGCTCCTCCTTTATCCTCACTTTTCTGAGGATAGGAGGTTTGCTGGTGTCCCTGGCTTCTGGGCCCACAGAGCATTGCTCTTGTGGGACCTTAGGCGTGGATGTTTTCAGATGGAAATGCAAGAAGGACACCTCATTGGGAGATCCACCAGGCCACGACCGATCCGGGCCTTCTGATGAGGAACTGCCCGGATCCTGTCTAGCCCGCTGTTTCTTCTCTGCCAAAACAGACAGAGGAGACTCCGCGGGTCTCTTGCACATCTGTATCTCTGGGAGTGCAACCATTGGTTCACTCCCGCTGGAAGCCACACTCACCTCTGGAACCGTTATCAAAGAGGAGGTGGAAGACGAAAAGTCCTCCTCCTCCTCTTGCTCCACTCTCTGTGATTTTCCATGTCCTGGTGGGGAGGGAGGAGCTTCCAGCACCTGCTCTGACTCTGCCTGCTTGTTAGCTCCGCCCTCTCGTTCTTGGCCAATCCCTGAAGCCGGAGGAGGATTTGAATTTCCCTCCAAAACTTCAGCGCCCAAATCCTCCTCTCTCTCCTTCTCCTCCTCCTCCTGTGGTTGGGCCCTGGCGGCCATTCTATTAGCTTTAACTCTGTTGGCAAAGGACTTGGGGCAATCCCTGTAAAGATGGTTAGACTCTCCACAGAGGTTGCACCTTTTGCCATTGGGACACTCCTCATACGTGTGCCCAATTTCTCTGCACTTCCCACATATGATCTCCTGGCACGCTTCGGCAAGGTGCCCAAACTTGTTACATTTGCGACAAAGTTTGGGCATACCTTGATAAAAAATGTAGCCACGGTTTTCGCCCAACACGATCACTGATGGTATTTGGCGGAGGCCTAGGTAACTGCTCGGGTCTTCCCACTGTTTAATGGGAACTCTCCACGAGCAGTTCCAAATGCCGTCCTCGTCCAATACCTTAACCGGTAGGTCTCTCACCGTGCAATATCTTTCAAGCCATGTTATAATGTCTTCTCTATCGACGGTTTCATTAAACATTCTAACAATTACCACTTTCAGGGAATCATCAGAGAGTTTTTCCAGTTTAAACATAGAGAACTGTTCCTTTACACTTTCATATCTAATCCAGAAATCTTTCAACAAGGAAGCAGTGCGGAAGCTAACATCGAAACCTTTGTTTCCAGGCAGAGTCAAGAGGCAATTCAGGTCATTTGGTGAGAAGTTGAGGGCTCCTTGAATTAGTTTCCTGGAGAAGTCTAAACGAGACATCCCCAGGATCCTTCCCTCAACTTCTCTAAATAATAGGCGCACACTGTGGTGCCTCCGCACGCCGGCACGAGCAGCCGACATGCTTGGAGGCACCTGGTGGCTTAAAACACAACCTAAAAATGAAGTTCCTTTAAAAACCAAATAAATAGGCTAAAAAGGAAGGATGAATAAGAAAATTGTACTTACCTGTAGGTTGTTTTCCTCCTACGGCCTTGATGGAAAAGAAAACCTGTGGAGAAAAAAATGAGCCCTAGGACTAGAAGACTTGAAGTCTATCAGCCAAGACTTCAAACCAAACACTAGGACAAGTACAATTTACCTCCTAAGTGCTCGAGACCAAGATCACAAAGATCAAGATCTAAACACACTTAGGAGTCGATCGCTGTCTTAGCCCAACGACTGAAAAAGTGAGTAACTGATAAGAACAGATACTACGCTTGATCTTAGCCAAAAGGCCGAGAAGCGATAACCGGAAAGGCCCGGCCGGCCCGGAGCACCCTGCCGCAAACCAGCAACTACTGGAGGGTATTTAAACCTGGTCGTCAGACCTTGACCCCTCCCACTCAGACACCACCACCACACCGGAGGCTCCTCCCACCAAGAACTGCAAACAGAAGCTAAGAGCTGCTGCTACAGGAACTTGTGGCAAGGCGTGCTCCAAAGACGGCTGTCGCTCTGTCATTATACAGGAAGAAAATGTGTAGCTCTGCAGCAACAGAGCCTTCAAAAATACACAAAACTCGTCAACGTTCCCCTCCACGGAAATCTTTAGTAAAAGGCGAAAGATTTGTACGTGACTGAAGAGAAACCCGAGATATGACGGCTAACGGCAGGCCTTCCGCTCCTCTGCTGGAGGTCTAAGACTCTTGCGGAGGGTGCAGACTGAACAAAGGTCAGGGTGGGATAATCTGTGCATAAATTAACACGCCAATTAGAGGTCAACACAGACGAGAAAAACATGAGATCATAGATTTGTATTTAAAAAAAAAAAAAAAAAAAAAAAAGAAGAAAAATGGAGGGAAAACCATGAAACAGATTAAAAAGACAACAGCCTCGAGAAGGCAACATCATAAAGCCGTACCCATGTCCTAACTTATTTCTTTCTGACTTTTAACCAGTTTAAGGAGGTGCACCGTTCCCAGAAGTACTGCAATACCGGGTCGATGCGTGGAGCGGACGGAGCAAGCCCCTCTTCCGTCTCCCTGCTCAAAAAATCAATTTAATATGTAGTCCTCGTATAGAGGACGTATCAGATATTAAACTGATAAGAACAGATACTACGCTTGATCTTAGCCAAAAGGCCGAGAAGCGATAACCGGAAAGGCCCGGCCGGCCCGGAGCACCCTGCCGCAAACCAGCAACTACTGGAGGGTATTTAAACCTGGTCGTCAGACCTTGACCCCTCCCACTCAGACACCACCACCACACCGGAGGCTCCTCCCACCAAGAACTGCAAACAGAAGCTAAGAGCTGCTGCTACAGGAACTTGTGGCAAGGCGTGCTCCAAAGACGGCTGTCGCTCTGTCATTATACAGGAAGAAAATGTGTAGCTCTGCAGCAACAGAGCCTTCAAAAATACACAAAACTCGTCAACGTTCCCCTCCACGGAAATCTTTAGTAAAAGGCGAAAGATTTGTACGTGACTGAAGAGAAACCCGAGATATGACGGCTAACGGCAGGCCTTCCGCTCCTCTGCTGGAGGTCTAAGACTCTTGCGGAGGGTGCAGACTGAACAAAGGTCAGGGTGGGATAATCTGTGCATAAATTAACACGCCAATTAGAGGTCAACACAGACGAGAAAAACATGAGATCATAGATTTGTATTTAAAAAAAAAAAAAAAAAAAAAAAGAAGAAAAATGGAGGGAAAACCATGAAACAGATTAAAAAGAGAACAGCCTCGAGAAGGCAACATCATAAAGCCGTACCCATGTCCTAACTTATTTCTTTCTGACTTTTAACCAGTTTAAGGAGGTGCACCGTTCCCAGAAGTACTGCAATACCGGGTCGATGCGTGGAGCGGACGGAGCAAGCCCCTCTTCCGTCTCCCTGCTCAAAAAATCAATTTAATATGTAGTCCTCGTATAGAGGACGTATCAGATATTAAACTGATAAGAACAGATACTACGCTTGATCTTAGCCAAAAGGCCGAGAAGCGATAACCGGAAAGGCCCGGCCGGCCCGGAGCACCCTGCCGCAAACCAGCAACTACTGGAGGGTATTTAAACCTGGTCGTCAGACCTTGACCCCTCCCACTCAGACACCACCACCACACCGGAGGCTCCTCCCACCAAGAACTGCAAACAGAAGCTAAGAGCTGCTGCTACAGGAACTTGTGGCAAGGCGTGCTCCAAAGACGGCTGTCGCTCTGTCATTATACAGGAAGAAAATGTGTAGCTCTGCAGCAACAGAGCCTTCAAAAATACACAAAACTCGTCAACGTTCCCCTCCACGGAAATCTTTAGTAAAAGGCGAAAGATTTGTACGTGACTGAAGAGAAACCCGAGATATGACGGCTAACGGCAGGCCTTCCGCTCCTCTGCTGGAGGTCTAAGACTCTTGCGGAGGGTGCAGACTGAACAAAGGTCAGGGTGGGATAATCTGTGCATAAATTAACACGCCAATTAGAGGTCAACACAGACGAGAAAAACATGAGATCATAGATTTGTATTTAAAAAAAAAAAAAAAAAAAAAAAAGAAGAAAAATGGAGGGAAAACCATGAAACAGATTAAAAAGACAACAGCCTCGAGAAGGCAACATCATAAAGCCGTACCCATGTCCTAACTTATTTCTTTCTGACTTTTAACCAGTTTAAGGAGGTGCACCGTTCCCAGAAGTACTGCAATACCGGGTCGATGCGTGGAGCGGACGGAGCAAGCCCCTCTTCCGTCTCCCTGCTCAAAAAATCAATTTAATATGTAGTCCTCGTATAGAGGACGTATCAGATATTAAACTGATAAGAACAGATACTACGCTTGATCTTAGCCAAAAGGCCGAGAAGCGATAACCGGAAAGGCCCGGCCGGCCCGGAGCACCCTGCCGCAAACCAGCAACTACTGGAGGGTATTTAAACCTGGTCGTCAGACCTTGACCCCTCCCACTCAGACACCACCACCACACCGGAGGCTCCTCCCACCAAGAACTGCAAACAGAAGCTAAGAGCTGCTGCTACAGGAACTTGTGGCAAGGCGTGCTCCAAAGACGGCTGTCGCTCTGTCATTATACAGGAAGAAAATGTGTAGCTCTGCAGCAACAGAGCCTTCAAAAATACACAAAACTCGTCAACGTTCCCCTCCACGGAAATCTTTAGTAAAAGGCGAAAGATTTGTACGTGACTGAAGAGAAACCCGAGATATGACGGCTAACGGCAGGCCTTCCGCTCCTCTGCTGGAGGTCTAAGACTCTTGCGGAGGGTGCAGACTGAACAAAGGTCAGGGTGGGATAATCTGTGCATAAATTAACACGCCAATTAGAGGTCAACACAGACGAGAAAAACATGAGATCATAGATTTGTATTTAAAAAAAAAAAAAAAAAAAAAAAAGAAGAAAAATGGAGGGAAAACCATGAAACAGATTAAAAAGAGAACAGCCTCGAGAAGGCAACATCATAAAGCCGTACCCATGTCCTAACTTATTTCTTTCTGACTTTTAACCAGTTTAAGGAGGTGCACCGTTCCCAGAAGTACTGCAATACCGGGTCGATGCGTGGAGCGGACGGAGCAAGCCCCTCTTCCGTCTCCCTGCTCAAAAAATCAATTTAATATGTAGTCCTCGTATAGAGGACGTATCAGATATTAAACTGATAAGAACAGATACTACGCTTGATCTTAGCCAAAAGGCCGAGAAGCGATAACCGGAAAGGCCCGGCCGGCCCGGAGCACCCTGCCGCAAACCAGCAACTACTGGAGGGTATTTAAACCTGGTCGTCAGACCTTGACCCCTCCCACTCAGACACCACCACCACACCGGAGGCTCCTCCCACCAAGAACTGCAAACAGAAGCTAAGAGCTGCTGCTACAGGAACTTGTGGCAAGGCGTGCTCCAAAGACGGCTGTCGCTCTGTCATTATACAGGAAGAAAATGTGTAGCTCTGCAGCAACAGAGCCTTCAAAAATACACAAAACTCGTCAACGTTCCCCTCCACGGAAATCTTTAGTAAAAGGCGAAAGATTTGTACGTGACTGAAGAGAAACCCGAGATATGACGGCTAACGGCAGGCCTTCCGCTCCTCTGCTGGAGGTCTAAGACTCTTGCGGAGGGTGCAGACTGAACAAAGGTCAGGGTGGGATAATCTGTGCATAAATTAACACGCCAATTAGAGGTCAACACAGACGAGAAAAACATGAGATCATAGATTTGTATTTAAAAAAAAAAAAAAAAAAAAAAAAGAAGAAAAATGGAGGGAAAACCATGAAACAGATTAAAAAGACAACAGCCTCGAGAAGGCAACATCATAAAGCCGTACCCATGTCCTAACTTATTTCTTTCTGACTTTTAACCAGTTTAAGGAGGTGCACCGTTCCCAGAAGTACTGCAATACCGGGTCGATGCGTGGAGCGGACGGAGCAAGCCCCTCTTCCGTCTCCCTGCTCAAAAAATCAATTTAATATGTAGTCCTCGTATAGAGGACGTATCAGATATTAAACTGATAAGAACAGATACTACGCTTGATCTTAGCCAAAAGGCCGAGAAGCGATAACCGGAAAGGCCCGGCCGGCCCGGAGCACCCTGCCGCAAACCAGCAACTACTGGAGGGTATTTAAACCTGGTCGTCAGACCTTGACCCCTCCCACTCAGACACCACCACCACACCGGAGGCTCCTCCCACCAAGAACTGCAAACAGAAGCTAAGAGCTGCTGCTACAGGAACTTGTGGCAAGGCGTGCTCCAAAGACGGCTGTCGCTCTGTCATTATACAGGAAGAAAATGTGTAGCTCTGCAGCAACAGAGCCTTCAAAAATACACAAAACTCGTCAACGTTCCCCTCCACGGAAATCTTTAGTAAAAGGCGAAAGATTTGTACGTGACTGAAGAGAAACCCGAGATATGACGGCTAACGGCAGGCCTTCCGCTCCTCTGCTGGAGGTCTAAGACTCTTGCGGAGGGTGCAGACTGAACAAAGGTCAGGGTGGGATAATCTGTGCATAAATTAACACGCCAATTAGAGGTCAACACAGACGAGAAAAACATGAGATCATAGATTTGTATTTAAAAAAAAAAAAAAAAAAAAAAAGAAGAAAAATGGAGGGAAAACCATGAAACAGATTAAAAAGAGAACAGCCTCGAGAAGGCAACATCATAAAGCCGTACCCATGTCCTAACTTATTTCTTTCTGACTTTTAACCAGTTTAAGGAGGTGCACCGTTCCCAGAAGTACTGCAATACCGGGTCGATGCGTGGAGCGGACGGAGCAAGCCCCTCTTCCGTCTCCCTGCTCAAAAAATCAATTTAATATGTAGTCCTCGTATAGAGGACGTATCAGATATTAAACTGATAAGAACAGATACTACGCTTGATCTTAGCCAAAAGGCCGAGAAGCGATAACCGGAAAGGCCCGGCCGGCCCGGAGCACCCTGCCGCAAACCAGCAACTACTGGAGGGTATTTAAACCTGGTCGTCAGACCTTGACCCCTCCCACTCAGACACCACCACCACACCGGAGGCTCCTCCCACCAAGAACTGCAAACAGAAGCTAAGAGCTGCTGCTACAGGAACTTGTGGCAAGGCGTGCTCCAAAGACGGCTGTCGCTCTGTCATTATACAGGAAGAAAATGTGTAGCTCTGCAGCAACAGAGCCTTCAAAAATACACAAAACTCGTCAACGTTCCCCTCCACGGAAATCTTTAGTAAAAGGCGAAAGATTTGTACGTGACTGAAGAGAAACCCGAGATATGACGGCTAACGGCAGGCCTTCCGCTCCTCTGCTGGAGGTCTAAGACTCTTGCGGAGGGTGCAGACTGAACAAAGGTCAGGGTGGGATAATCTGTGCATAAATTAACACGCCAATTAGAGGTCAACACAGACGAGAAAAACATGAGATCATAGATTTGTATTTAAAAAAAAAAAAAAAAAAAAAAAAAGAAGAAAAATGGAGGGAAAACCATGAAACAGATTAAAAAGAGAACAGCCTCGAGAAGGCAACATCATAAAGCCGTACCCATGTCCTAACTTATTTCTTTCTGACTTTTAACCAGTTTAAGGAGGTGCACCGTTCCCAGAAGTACTGCAATACCGGGTCGATGCGTGGAGCGGACGGAGCAAGCCCCTCTTCCGTCTCCCTGCTCAAAAAATCAATTTAATATGTAGTCCTCGTATAGAGGACGTATCAGATATTAAACTGATAAGAACAGATACTACGCTTGATCTTAGCCAAAAGGCCGAGAAGCGATAACCGGAAAGGCCCGGCCGGCCCGGAGCACCCTGCCGCAAACCAGCAACTACTGGAGGGTATTTAAACCTGGTCGTCAGACCTTGACCCCTCCCACTCAGACACCACCACCACACCGGAGGCTCCTCCCACCAAGAACTGCAAACAGAAGCTAAGAGCTGCTGCTACAGGAACTTGTGGCAAGGCGTGCTCCAAAGACGGCTGTCGCTCTGTCATTATACAGGAAGAAAATGTGTAGCTCTGCAGCAACAGAGCCTTCAAAAATACACAAAACTCGTCAACGTTCCCCTCCACGGAAATCTTTAGTAAAAGGCGAAAGATTTGTACGTGACTGAAGAGAAACCCGAGATATGACGGCTAACGGCAGGCCTTCCGCTCCTCTGCTGGAGGTCTAAGACTCTTGCGGAGGGTGCAGACTGAACAAAGGTCAGGGTGGGATAATCTGTGCATAAATTAACACGCCAATTAGAGGTCAACACAGACGAGAAAAACATGAGATCATAGATTTGTATTTAAAAAAAAAAAAAAAAAAAAAAAAGAAGAAAAATGGAGGGAAAACCATGAAACAGATTAAAAAGACAACAGCCTCGAGAAGGCAACATCATAAAGCCGTACCCATGTCCTAACTTATTTCTTTCTGACTTTTAACCAGTTTAAGGAGGTGCACCGTTCCCAGAAGTACTGCAATACCGGGTCGATGCGTGGAGCGGACGGAGCAAGCCCCTCTTCCGTCTCCCTGCTCAAAAAATCAATTTAATATGTAGTCCTCGTATAGAGGACGTATCAGATATTAAACTGATAAGAACAGATACTACGCTTGATCTTAGCCAAAAGGCCGAGAAGCGATAACCGGAAAGGCCCGGCCGGCCCGGAGCACCCTGCCGCAAACCAGCAACTACTGGAGGGTATTTAAACCTGGTCGTCAGACCTTGACCCCTCCCACTCAGACACCACCACCACACCGGAGGCTCCTCCCACCAAGAACTGCAAACAGAAGCTAAGAGCTGCTGCTACAGGAACTTGTGGCAAGGCGTGCTCCAAAGACGGCTGTCGCTCTGTCATTATACAGGAAGAAAATGTGTAGCTCTGCAGCAACAGAGCCTTCAAAAATACACAAAACTCGTCAACGTTCCCCTCCACGGAAATCTTTAGTAAAAGGCAAAAGATTTGTACGTGACTGAAGAGAAACCCGAGATATGACGGCTAACGGCAGGCCTTCCGCTCCTCTGCTGGAGGTCTAAGACTCTTGCGGAGGGTGCAGACTGAACAAAGGTCAGGGTGGGATAATCTGTGCATAAATTAACACGCCAATTAGAGGTCAACACAGACGAGAAAAACATGAGATCATAGATTTGTATTTAAAAAAAAAAAAAAAAAAAAAAAAGAAGAAAAATGGAGGGAAAACCATGAAACAGATTAAAAAGACAACAGCCTCGAGAAGGCAACATCATAAAGCCGTACCCATGTCCTAACTTATTTCTTTCTGACTTTTAACCAGTTTAAGGAGGTGCACCGTTCCCAGAAGTACTGCAATACCGGGTCGATGCGTGGAGCGGACGGAGCAAGCCCCTCTTCCGTCTCCCTGCTCAAAAAATCAATTTAATATGTAGTCCTCGTATAGAGGACGTATCAGATATTAAACTGATAAGAACAGATACTACGCTTGATCTTAGCCAAAAGGCCGAGAAGCGATAACCGGAAAGGCCCGGCCGGCCCGGAGCACCCTGCCGCAAACCAGCAACTACTGGAGGGTATTTAAACCTGGTCGTCAGACCTTGACCCCTCCCACTCAGACACCACCACCACACCGGAGGCTCCTCCCACCAAGAACTGCAAACAGAAGCTAAGAGCTGCTGCTACAGGAACTTGTGGCAAGGCGTGCTCCAAAGACGGCTGTCGCTCTGTCATTATACAGGAAGAAAATGTGTAGCTCTGCAGCAACAGAGCCTTCAAAAATACACAAAACTCGTCAACGTTCCCCTCCACGGAAATCTTTAGTAAAAGGCGAAAGATTTGTACGTGACTGAAGAGAAACCCGAGATATGACGGCTAACGGCAGGCCTTCCGCTCCTCTGCTGGAGGTCTAAGACTCTTGCGGAGGGTGCAGACTGAACAAAGGTCAGGGTGGGATAATCTGTGCATAAATTAACACGCCAATTAGAGGTCAACACAGACGAGAAAAACATGAGATCATAGATTTGTATTTAAAAAAAAAAAAAAAAAAAAAAAAAGAAGAAAAATGGAGGGAAAACCATGAAACAGATTAAAAAGAGAACAGCCTCGAGAAGGCAACATCATAAAGCCGTACCCATGTCCTAACTTATTTCTTTCTGACTTTTAACCAGTTTAAGGAGGTGCACCGTTCCCAGAAGTACTGCAATACCGGGTCGATGCGTGGAGCGGACGGAGCAAGCCCCTCTTCCGTCTCCCTGCTCAAAAAATCAATTTAATATGTAGTCCTCGTATAGAGGACGTATCAGATATTAAACTGATAAGAACAGATACTACGCTTGATCTTAGCCAAAAGGCCGAGAAGCGATAACCGGAAAGGCCCGGCCGGCCCGGAGCACCCTGCCGCAAACCAGCAACTACTGGAGGGTATTTAAACCTGGTCGTCAGACCTTGACCCCTCCCACTCAGACACCACCACCACACCGGAGGCTCCTCCCACCAAGAACTGCAAACAGAAGCTAAGAGCTGCTGCTACAGGAACTTGTGGCAAGACGTGCTCCAAAGACGGCTGTCGCTCTGTCATTATACAGGAAGAAAATGTGTAGCTCTGCAGCAACAGAGCCTTCAAAAATACACAAAACTCGTCAACGTTCCCCTCCACGGAAATCTTTAGTAAAAGGCGAAAGATTTGTACGTGACTGAAGAGAAACCCGAGATATGACGGCTAACGGCAGGCCTTCCGCTCCTCTGCTGGAGGTCTAAGACTCTTGCGGAGGGTGCAGACTGAACAAAGGTCAGGGTGGGATAATCTGTGCATAAATTAACACGCCAATTAGAGGTCAACACAGACGAGAAAAACATGAGATCATAGATTTGTATTTAAAAAAAAAAAAAAAAAAAAAAAAGAAGAAAAATGGAGGGAAAACCATGAAACAGATTAAAAAGACAACAGCCTCGAGAAGGCAACATCATAAAGCCGTACCCATGTCCTAACTTATTTCTTTCTGACTTTTAACCAGTTTAAGGAGGTGCACCGTTCCCAGAAGTACTGCAATACCGGGTCGATGCGTGGAGCGGACGGAGCAAGCCCCTCTTCCGTCTCCCTGCTCAAAAAATCAATTTAATATGTAGTCCTCGTATAGAGGACGTATCAGATATTAAACTGATAAGAACAGATACTACGCTTGATCTTAGCCAAAAGGCCGAGAAGCGATAACCGGAAAGGCCCGGCCGGCCCGGAGCACCCTGCCGCAAACCAGCAACTACTGGAGGGTATTTAAACCTGGTCGTCAGACCTTGACCCCTCCCACTCAGACACCACCACCACACCGGAGGCTCCTCCCACCAAGAACTGCAAACAGAAGCTAAGAGCTGCTGCTACAGGAACTTGTGGCAAGGCGTGCTCCAAAGACGGCTGTCGCTCTGTCATTATACAGGAAGAAAATGTGTAGCTCTGCAGCAACAGAGCCTTCAAAAATACACAAAACTCGTCAACGTTCCCCTCCACGGAAATCTTTAGTAAAAGGCAAAAGATTTGTACGTGACTGAAGAGAAACCCGAGATATGACGGCTAACGGCAGGCCTTCCGCTCCTCTGCTGGAGGTCTAAGACTCTTGCGGAGGGTGCAGACTGAACAAAGGTCAGGGTGGGATAATCTGTGCATAAATTAACACGCCAATTAGAGGTCAACACAGACGAGAAAAACATGAGATCATAGATTTGTATTTAAAAAAAAAAAAAAAAAAAAAAAGAAGAAAAATGGAGGGAAAACCATGAAACAGATTAAAAAGACAACAGCCTCGAGAAGGCAACATCATAAAGCCGTACCCATGTCCTAACTTATTTCTTTCTGACTTTTAACCAGTTTAAGGAGGTGCACCGTTCCCAGAAGTACTGCAATACCGGGTCGATGCGTGGAGCGGACGGAGCAAGCCCCTCTTCCGTCTCCCTGCTCAAAAAATCAATTTAATATGTAGTCCTCGTATAGAGGACGTATCAGATATTAAACTGATAAGAACAGATACTACGCTTGATCTTAGCCAAAAGGCCGAGAAGCGATAACCGGAAAGGCCCGGCCGGCCCGGAGCACCCTGCCGCAAACCAGCAACTACTGGAGGGTATTTAAACCTGGTCGTCAGACCTTGACCCCTCCCACTCAGACACCACCACCACACCGGAGGCTCCTCCCACCAAGAACTGCAAACAGAAGCTAAGAGCTGCTGCTACAGGAACTTGTGGCAAGGCGTGCTCCAAAGACGGCTGTCGCTCTGTCATTATACAGGAAGAAAATGTGTAGCTCTGCAGCAACAGAGCCTTCAAAAATACACAAAACTCGTCAACGTTCCCCTCCACGGAAATCTTTAGTAAAAGGCGAAAGATTTGTACGTGACTGAAGAGAAACCCGAGATATGACGGCTAACGGCAGGCCTTCCGCTCCTCTGCTGGAGGTCTAAGACTCTTGCGGAGGGTGCAGACTGAACAAAGGTCAGGGTGGGATAATCTGTGCATAAATTAACACGCCAATTAGAGGTCAACACAGACGAGAAAAACATGAGATCATAGATTTGTATTTAAAAAAAAAAAAAAAAAAAAAAAAGAAGAAAAATGGAGGGAAAACCATGAAACAGATTAAAAAGAGAACAGCCTCGAGAAGGCAACATCATAAAGCCGTACCCATGTCCTAACTTATTTCTTTCTGACTTTTAACCAGTTTAAGGAGGTGCACCGTTCCCAGAAGTACTGCAATACCGGGTCGATGCGTGGAGCGGACGGAGCAAGCCCCTCTTCCGTCTCCCTGCTCAAAAAATCAATTTAATATGTAGTCCTCGTATAGAGGACGTATCAGATATTAAACTGATAAGAACAGATACTACGCTTGATCTTAGCCAAAAGGCCGAGAAGCGATAACCGGAAAGGCCCGGCCGGCCCGGAGCACCCTGCCGCAAACCAGCAACTACTGGAGGGTATTTAAACCTGGTCGTCAGACCTTGACCCCTCCCACTCAGACACCACCACCACACCGGAGGCTCCTCCCACCAAGAACTGCAAACAGAAGCTAAGAGCTGCTGCTACAGGAACTTGTGGCAAGACGTGCTCCAAAGACGGCTGTCGCTCTGTCATTATACAGGAAGAAAATGTGTAGCTCTGCAGCAACAGAGCCTTCAAAAATACACAAAACTCGTCAACGTTCCCCTCCACGGAAATCTTTAGTAAAAGGCGAAAGATTTGTACGTGACTGAAGAGAAACCCGAGATATGACGGCTAACGGCAGGCCTTCCGCTCCTCTGCTGGAGGTCTAAGACTCTTGCGGAGGGTGCAGACTGAACAAAGGTCAGGGTGGGATAATCTGTGCATAAATTAACACGCCAATTAGAGGTCAACACAGACGAGAAAAACATGAGATCATAGATTTGTATTTAAAAAAAAAAAAAAAAAAAAAAAAAGAAGAAAAATGGAGGGAAAACCATGAAACAGATTAAAAAGAGAACAGCCTCGAGAAGGCAACATCATAAAGCCGTACCCATGTCCTAACTTATTTCTTTCTGACTTTTAACCAGTTTAAGGAGGTGCACCGTTCCCAGAAGTACTGCAATACCGGGTCGATGCGTGGAGCGGACGGAGCAAGCCCCTCTTCCGTCTCCCTGCTCAAAAAATCAATTTAATATGTAGTCCTCGTATAGAGGACGTATCAGATATTAAACTGATAAGAACAGATACTACGCTTGATCTTAGCCAAAAGGCCGAGAAGCGATAACCGGAAAGGCCCGGCCGGCCCGGAGCACCCTGCCGCAAACCAGCAACTACTGGAGGGTATTTAAACCTGGTCGTCAGACCTTGACCCCTCCCACTCAGACACCACCACCACACCGGAGGCTCCTCCCACCAAGAACTGCAAACAGAAGCTAAGAGCTGCTGCTACAGGAACTTGTGGCAAGGCGTGCTCCAAAGACGGCTGTCGCTCTGTCATTATACAGGAAGAAAATGTGTAGCTCTGCAGCAACAGAGCCTTCAAAAATACACAAAACTCGTCAACGTTCCCCTCCACGGAAATCTTTAGTAAAAGGCGAAAGATTTGTACGTGACTGAAGAGAAACCCGAGATATGACGGCTAACGGCAGGCCTTCCGCTCCTCTGCTGGAGGTCTAAGACTCTTGCGGAGGGTGCAGACTGAACAAAGGTCAGGGTGGGATAATCTGTGCATAAATTAACACGCCAATTAGAGGTCAACACAGACGAGAAAAACATGAGATCATAGATTTGTATTTAAAAAAAAAAAAAAAAAAAAAAAGAAGAAAAATGGAGGGAAAACCATGAAACAGATTAAAAAGACAACAGCCTCGAGAAGGCAACATCATAAAGCCGTACCCATGTCCTAACTTATTTCTTTCTGACTTTTAACCAGTTTAAGGAGGTGCACCGTTCCCAGAAGTACTGCAATACCGGGTCGATGCGTGGAGCGGACGGAGCAAGCCCCTCTTCCGTCTCCCTGCTCAAAAAATCAATTTAATATGTAGTCCTCGTATAGAGGACGTATCAGATATTAAACTGATAAGAACAGATACTACGCTTGATCTTAGCCAAAAGGCCGAGAAGCGATAACCGGAAAGGCCCGGCCGGCCCGGAGCACCCTGCCGCAAACCAGCAACTACTGGAGGGTATTTAAACCTGGTCGTCAGACCTTGACCCCTCCCACTCAGACACCACCACCACACCGGAGGCTCCTCCCACCAAGAACTGCAAACAGAAGCTAAGAGCTGCTGCTACAGGAACTTGTGGCAAGGCGTGCTCCAAAGACGGCTGTCGCTCTGTCATTATACAGGAAGAAAATGTGTAGCTCTGCAGCAACAGAGCCTTCAAAAATACACAAAACTCGTCAACGTTCCCCTCCACGGAAATCTTTAGTAAAAGGCGAAAGATTTGTACGTGACTGAAGAGAAACCCGAGATATGACGGCTAACGGCAGGCCTTCCGCTCCTCTGCTGGAGGTCTAAGACTCTTGCGGAGGGTGCAGACTGAACAAAGGTCAGGGTGGGATAATCTGTGCATAAATTAACACGCCAATTAGAGGTCAACACAGACGAGAAAAACATGAGATCATAGATTTGTATTTAAAAAAAAAAAAAAAAAAAAAAAGAAGAAAAATGGAGGGAAAACCATGAAACAGATTAAAAAGAGAACAGCCTCGAGAAGGCAACATCATAAAGCCGTACCCATGTCCTAACTTATTTCTTTCTGACTTTTAACCAGTTTAAGGAGGTGCACCGTTCCCAGAAGTACTGCAATACCGGGTCGATGCGTGGAGCGGACGGAGCAAGCCCCTCTTCCGTCTCCCTGCTCAAAAAATCAATTTAATATGTAGTCCTCGTATAGAGGACGTATCAGATATTAAACTGATAAGAACAGATACTACGCTTGATCTTAGCCAAAAGGCCGAGAAGCGATAACCGGAAAGGCCCGGCCGGCCCGGAGCACCCTGCCGCAAACCAGCAACTACTGGAGGGTATTTAAACCTGGTCGTCAGACCTTGACCCCTCCCACTCAGACACCACCACCACACCGGAGGCTCCTCCCACCAAGAACTGCAAACAGAAGCTAAGAGCTGCTGCTACAGGAACTTGTGGCAAGGCGTGCTCCAAAGACGGCTGTCGCTCTGTCATTATACAGGAAGAAAATGTGTAGCTCTGCAGCAACAGAGCCTTCAAAAATACACAAAACTCGTCAACGTTCCCCTCCACGGAAATCTTTAGTAAAAGGCGAAAGATTTGTACGTGACTGAAGAGAAACCCGAGATATGACGGCTAACGGCAGGCCTTCCGCTCCTCTGCTGGAGGTCTAAGACTCTTGCGGAGGGTGCAGACTGAACAAAGGTCAGGGTGGGATAATCTGTGCATAAATTAACACGCCAATTAGAGGTCAACACAGACGAGAAAAACATGAGATCATAGATTTGTATTTAAAAAAAAAAAAAAAAAAAAAAAAGAAGAAAAATGGAGGGAAAACCATGAAACAGATTAAAAAGAGAACAGCCTCGAGAAGGCAACATCATAAAGCCGTACCCATGTCCTAACTTATTTCTTTCTGACTTTTAACCAGTTTAAGGAGGTGCACCGTTCCCAGAAGTACTGCAATACCGGGTCGATGCGTGGAGCGGACGGAGCAAGCCCCTCTTCCGTCTCCCTGCTCAAAAAATCAATTTAATATGTAGTCCTCGTATAGAGGACGTATCAGATATTAAACTGATAAGAACAGATACTACGCTTGATCTTAGCCAAAAGGCCGAGAAGCGATAACCGGAAAGGCCCGGCCGGCCCGGAGCACCCTGCCGCAAACCAGCAACTACTGGAGGGTATTTAAACCTGGTCGTCAGACCTTGACCCCTCCCACTCAGACACCACCACCACACCGGAGGCTCCTCCCACCAAGAACTGCAAACAGAAGCTAAGAGCTGCTGCTACAGGAACTTGTGGCAAGGCGTGCTCCAAAGACGGCTGTCGCTCTGTCATTATACAGGAAGAAAATGTGTAGCTCTGCAGCAACAGAGCCTTCAAAAATACACAAAACTCGTCAACGTTCCCCTCCACGGAAATCTTTAGTAAAAGGCGAAAGATTTGTACGTGACTGAAGAGAAACCCGAGATATGACGGCTAACGGCAGGCCTTCCGCTCCTCTGCTGGAGGTCTAAGACTCTTGCGGAGGGTGCAGACTGAACAAAGGTCAGGGTGGGATAATCTGTGCATAAATTAACACGCCAATTAGAGGTCAACACAGACGAGAAAAACATGAGATCATAGATTTGTATTTAAAAAAAAAAAAAAAAAAAAAAAGAAGAAAAATGGAGGGAAAACCATGAAACAGATTAAAAAGACAACAGCCTCGAGAAGGCAACATCATAAAGCCGTACCCATGTCCTAACTTATTTCTTTCTGACTTTTAACCAGTTTAAGGAGGTGCACCGTTCCCAGAAGTACTGCAATACCGGGTCGATGCGTGGAGCGGACGGAGCAAGCCCCTCTTCCGTCTCCCTGCTCAAAAAATCAATTTAATATGTAGTCCTCGTATAGAGGACGTATCAGATATTAAACTGATAAGAACAGATACTACGCTTGATCTTAGCCAAAAGGCCGAGAAGCGATAACCGGAAAGGCCCGGCCGGCCCGGAGCACCCTGCCGCAAACCAGCAACTACTGGAGGGTATTTAAACCTGGTCGTCAGACCTTGACCCCTCCCACTCAGACACCACCACCACACCGGAGGCTCCTCCCACCAAGAACTGCAAACAGAAGCTAAGAGCTGCTGCTACAGGAACTTGTGGCAAGACGTGCTCCAAAGACGGCTGTCGCTCTGTCATTATACAGGAAGAAAATGTGTAGCTCTGCAGCAACAGAGCCTTCAAAAATACACAAAACTCGTCAACGTTCCCCTCCACGGAAATCTTTAGTAAAAGGCGAAAGATTTGTACGTGACTGAAGAGAAACCCGAGATATGACGGCTAACGGCAGGCCTTCCGCTCCTCTGCTGGAGGTCTAAGACTCTTGCGGAGGGTGCAGACTGAACAAAGGTCAGGGTGGGATAATCTGTGCATAAATTAACACGCCAATTAGAGGTCAACACAGACGAGAAAAACATGAGATCATAGATTTGTATTTAAAAAAAAAAAAAAAAAAAAAAAAAGAAGAAAAATGGAGGGAAAACCATGAAACAGATTAAAAAGAGAACAGCCTCGAGAAGGCAACATCATAAAGCCGTACCCATGTCCTAACTTATTTCTTTCTGACTTTTAACCAGTTTAAGGAGGTGCACCGTTCCCAGAAGTACTGCAATACCGGGTCGATGCGTGGAGCGGACGGAGCAAGCCCCTCTTCCGTCTCCCTGCTCAAAAAATCAATTTAATATGTAGTCCTCGTATAGAGGACGTATCAGATATTAAACTGATAAGAACAGATACTACGCTTGATCTTAGCCAAAAGGCCGAGAAGCGATAACCGGAAAGGCCCGGCCGGCCCGGAGCACCCTGCCGCAAACCAGCAACTACTGGAGGGTATTTAAACCTGGTCGTCAGACCTTGACCCCTCCCACTCAGACACCACCACCACACCGGAGGCTCCTCCCACCAAGAACTGCAAACAGAAGCTAAGAGCTGCTGCTACAGGAACTTGTGGCAAGGCGTGCTCCAAAGACGGCTGTCGCTCTGTCATTATACAGGAAGAAAATGTGTAGCTCTGCAGCAACAGAGCCTTCAAAAATACACAAAACTCGTCAACGTTCCCCTCCACGGAAATCTTTAGTAAAAGGCAAAAGATTTGTACGTGACTGAAGAGAAACCCGAGATATGACGGCTAACGGCAGGCCTTCCGCTCCTCTGCTGGAGGTCTAAGACTCTTGCGGAGGGTGCAGACTGAACAAAGGTCAGGGTGGGATAATCTGTGCATAAATTAACACGCCAATTAGAGGTCAACACAGACGAGAAAAACATGAGATCATAGATTTGTATTTAAAAAAAAAAAAAAAAAAAAAAAGAAGAAAAATGGAGGGAAAACCATGAAACAGATTAAAAAGACAACAGCCTCGAGAAGGCAACATCATAAAGCCGTACCCATGTCCTAACTTATTTCTTTCTGACTTTTAACCAGTTTAAGGAGGTGCACCGTTCCCAGAAGTACTGCAATACCGGGTCGATGCGTGGAGCGGACGGAGCAAGCCCCTCTTCCGTCTCCCTGCTCAAAAAATCAATTTAATATGTAGTCCTCGTATAGAGGACGTATCAGATATTAAACTGATAAGAACAGATACTACGCTTGATCTTAGCCAAAAGGCCGAGAAGCGATAACCGGAAAGGCCCGGCCGGCCCGGAGCACCCTGCCGCAAACCAGCAACTACTGGAGGGTATTTAAACCTGGTCGTCAGACCTTGACCCCTCCCACTCAGACACCACCACCACACCGGAGGCTCCTCCCACCAAGAACTGCAAACAGAAGCTAAGAGCTGCTGCTACAGGAACTTGTGGCAAGGCGTGCTCCAAAGACGGCTGTCGCTCTGTCATTATACAGGAAGAAAATGTGTAGCTCTGCAGCAACAGAGCCTTCAAAAATACACAAAACTCGTCAACGTTCCCCTCCACGGAAATCTTTAGTAAAAGGCGAAAGATTTGTACGTGACTGAAGAGAAACCCGAGATATGACGGCTAACGGCAGGCCTTCCGCTCCTCTGCTGGAGGTCTAAGACTCTTGCGGAGGGTGCAGACTGAACAAAGGTCAGGGTGGGATAATCTGTGCATAAATTAACACGCCAATTAGAGGTCAACACAGACGAGAAAAACATGAGATCATAGATTTGTATTTAAAAAAAAAAAAAAAAAAAAAAAAGAAGAAAAATGGAGGGAAAACCATGAAACAGATTAAAAAGAGAACAGCCTCGAGAAGGCAACATCATAAAGCCGTACCCATGTCCTAACTTATTTCTTTCTGACTTTTAACCAGTTTAAGGAGGTGCACCGTTCCCAGAAGTACTGCAATACCGGGTCGATGCGTGGAGCGGACGGAGCAAGCCCCTCTTCCGTCTCCCTGCTCAAAAAATCAATTTAATATGTAGTCCTCGTATAGAGGACGTATCAGATATTAAACTGATAAGAACAGATACTACGCTTGATCTTAGCCAAAAGGCCGAGAAGCGATAACCGGAAAGGCCCGGCCGGCCCGGAGCACCCTGCCGCAAACCAGCAACTACTGGAGGGTATTTAAACCTGGTCGTCAGACCTTGACCCCTCCCACTCAGACACCACCACCACACCGGAGGCTCCTCCCACCAAGAACTGCAAACAGAAGCTAAGAGCTGCTGCTACAGGAACTTGTGGCAAGACGTGCTCCAAAGACGGCTGTCGCTCTGTCATTATACAGGAAGAAAATGTGTAGCTCTGCAGCAACAGAGCCTTCAAAAATACACAAAACTCGTCAACGTTCCCCTCCACGGAAATCTTTAGTAAAAGGCGAAAGATTTGTACGTGACTGAAGAGAAACCCGAGATATGACGGCTAACGGCAGGCCTTCCGCTCCTCTGCTGGAGGTCTAAGACTCTTGCGGAGGGTGCAGACTGAACAAAGGTCAGGGTGGGATAATCTGTGCATAAATTAACACGCCAATTAGAGGTCAACACAGACGAGAAAAACATGAGATCATAGATTTGTATTTAAAAAAAAAAAAAAAAAAAAAAAAGAAGAAAAATGGAGGGAAAACCATGAAACAGATTAAAAAGACAACAGCCTCGAGAAGGCAACATCATAAAGCCGTACCCATGTCCTAACTTATTTCTTTCTGACTTTTAACCAGTTTAAGGAGGTGCACCGTTCCCAGAAGTACTGCAATACCGGGTCGATGCGTGGAGCGGACGGAGCAAGCCCCTCTTCCGTCTCCCTGCTCAAAAAATCAATTTAATATGTAGTCCTCGTATAGAGGACGTATCAGATATTAAACTGATAAGAACAGATACTACGCTTGATCTTAGCCAAAAGGCCGAGAAGCGATAACCGGAAAGGCCCGGCCGGCCCGGAGCACCCTGCCGCAAACCAGCAACTACTGGAGGGTATTTAAACCTGGTCGTCAGACCTTGACCCCTCCCACTCAGACACCACCACCACACCGGAGGCTCCTCCCACCAAGAACTGCAAACAGAAGCTAAGAGCTGCTGCTACAGGAACTTGTGGCAAGGCGTGCTCCAAAGACGGCTGTCGCTCTGTCATTATACAGGAAGAAAATGTGTAGCTCTGCAGCAACAGAGCCTTCAAAAATACACAAAACTCGTCAACGTTCCCCTCCACGGAAATCTTTAGTAAAAGGCGAAAGATTTGTACGTGACTGAAGAGAAACCCGAGATATGACGGCTAACGGCAGGCCTTCCGCTCCTCTGCTGGAGGTCTAAGACTCTTGCGGAGGGTGCAGACTGAACAAAGGTCAGGGTGGGATAATCTGTGCATAAATTAACACGCCAATTAGAGGTCAACACAGACGAGAAAAACATGAGATCATAGATTTGTATTTAAAAAAAAAAAAAAAAAAAAAAAAGAAGAAAAATGGAGGGAAAACCATGAAACAGATTAAAAAGAGAACAGCCTCGAGAAGGCAACATCATAAAGCCGTACCCATGTCCTAACTTATTTCTTTCTGACTTTTAACCAGTTTAAGGAGGTGCACCGTTCCCAGAAGTACTGCAATACCGGGTCGATGCGTGGAGCGGACGGAGCAAGCCCCTCTTCCGTCTCCCTGCTCAAAAAATCAATTTAATATGTAGTCCTCGTATAGAGGACGTATCAGATATTAAACTGATAAGAACAGATACTACGCTTGATCTTAGCCAAAAGGCCGAGAAGCGATAACCGGAAAGGCCCGGCCGGCCCGGAGCACCCTGCCGCAAACCAGCAACTACTGGAGGGTATTTAAACCTGGTCGTCAGACCTTGACCCCTCCCACTCAGACACCACCACCACACCGGAGGCTCCTCCCACCAAGAACTGCAAACAGAAGCTAAGAGCTGCTGCTACAGGAACTTGTGGCAAGGCGTGCTCCAAAGACGGCTGTCGCTCTGTCATTATACAGGAAGAAAATGTGTAGCTCTGCAGCAACAGAGCCTTCAAAAATACACAAAACTCGTCAACGTTCCCCTCCACGGAAATCTTTAGTAAAAGGCGAAAGATTTGTACGTGACTGAAGAGAAACCCGAGATATGACGGCTAACGGCAGGCCTTCCGCTCCTCTGCTGGAGGTCTAAGACTCTTGCGGAGGGTGCAGACTGAACAAAGGTCAGGGTGGGATAATCTGTGCATAAATTAACACGCCAATTAGAGGTCAACACAGACGAGAAAAACATGAGATCATAGATTTGTATTTAAAAAAAAAAAAAAAAAAAAAAAAGAAGAAAAATGGAGGGAAAACCATGAAACAGATTAAAAAGACAACAGCCTCGAGAAGGCAACATCATAAAGCCGTACCCATGTCCTAACTTATTTCTTTCTGACTTTTAACCAGTTTAAGGAGGTGCACCGTTCCCAGAAGTACTGCAATACCGGGTCGATGCGTGGAGCGGACGGAGCAAGCCCCTCTTCCGTCTCCCTGCTCAAAAAATCAATTTAATATGTAGTCCTCGTATAGAGGACGTATCAGATATTAAACTGATAAGAACAGATACTACGCTTGATCTTAGCCAAAAGGCCGAGAAGCGATAACCGGAAAGGCCCGGCCGGCCCGGAGCACCCTGCCGCAAACCAGCAACTACTGGAGGGTATTTAAACCTGGTCGTCAGACCTTGACCCCTCCCACTCAGACACCACCACCACACCGGAGGCTCCTCCCACCAAGAACTGCAAACAGAAGCTAAGAGCTGCTGCTACAGGAACTTGTGGCAAGGCGTGCTCCAAAGACGGCTGTCGCTCTGTCATTATACAGGAAGAAAATGTGTAGCTCTGCAGCAACAGAGCCTTCAAAAATACACAAAACTCGTCAACGTTCCCCTCCACGGAAATCTTTAGTAAAAGGCGAAAGATTTGTACGTGACTGAAGAGAAACCCGAGATATGACGGCTAACGGCAGGCCTTCCGCTCCTCTGCTGGAGGTCTAAGACTCTTGCGGAGGGTGCAGACTGAACAAAGGTCAGGGTGGGATAATCTGTGCATAAATTAACACGCCAATTAGAGGTCAACACAGACGAGAAAAACATGAGATCATAGATTTGTATTTAAAAAAAAAAAAAAAAAAAAAAAAAGAAGAAAAATGGAGGGAAAACCATGAAACAGATTAAAAAGAGAACAGCCTCGAGAAGGCAACATCATAAAGCCGTACCCATGTCCTAACTTATTTCTTTCTGACTTTTAACCAGTTTAAGGAGGTGCACCGTTCCCAGAAGTACTGCAATACCGGGTCGATGCGTGGAGCGGACGGAGCAAGCCCCTCTTCCGTCTCCCTGCTCAAAAAATCAATTTAATATGTAGTCCTCGTATAGAGGACGTATCAGATATTAAACTGATAAGAACAGATACTACGCTTGATCTTAGCCAAAAGGCCGAGAAGCGATAACCGGAAAGGCCCGGCCGGCCCGGAGCACCCTGCCGCAAACCAGCAACTACTGGAGGGTATTTAAACCTGGTCGTCAGACCTTGACCCCTCCCACTCAGACACCACCACCACACCGGAGGCTCCTCCCACCAAGAACTGCAAACAGAAGCTAAGAGCTGCTGCTACAGGAACTTGTGGCAAGGCGTGCTCCAAAGACGGCTGTCGCTCTGTCATTATACAGGAAGAAAATGTGTAGCTCTGCAGCAACAGAGCCTTCAAAAATACACAAAACTCGTCAACGTTCCCCTCCACGGAAATCTTTAGTAAAAGGCGAAAGATTTGTACGTGACTGAAGAGAAACCCGAGATATGACGGCTAACGGCAGGCCTTCCGCTCCTCTGCTGGAGGTCTAAGACTCTTGCGGAGGGTGCAGACTGAACAAAGGTCAGGGTGGGATAATCTGTGCATAAATTAACACGCCAATTAGAGGTCAACACAGACGAGAAAAACATGAGATCATAGATTTGTATTTAAAAAAAAAAAAAAAAAAAAAAAAAGAAGAAAAATGGAGGGAAAACCATGAAACAGATTAAAAAGAGAACAGCCTCGAGAAGGCAACATCATAAAGCCGTACCCATGTCCTAACTTATTTCTTTCTGACTTTTAACCAGTTTAAGGAGGTGCACCGTTCCCAGAAGTACTGCAATACCGGGTCGATGCGTGGAGCGGACGGAGCAAGCCCCTCTTCCGTCTCCCTGCTCAAAAAATCAATTTAATATGTAGTCCTCGTATAGAGGACGTATCAGATATTAAACTGATAAGAACAGATACTACGCTTGATCTTAGCCAAAAGGCCGAGAAGCGATAACCGGAAAGGCCCGGCCGGCCCGGAGCACCCTGCCGCAAACCAGCAACTACTGGAGGGTATTTAAACCTGGTCGTCAGACCTTGACCCCTCCCACTCAGACACCACCACCACACCGGAGGCTCCTCCCACCAAGAACTGCAAACAGAAGCTAAGAGCTGCTGCTACAGGAACTTGTGGCAAGGCGTGCTCCAAAGACGGCTGTCGCTCTGTCATTATACAGGAAGAAAATGTGTAGCTCTGCAGCAACAGAGCCTTCAAAAATACACAAAACTCGTCAACGTTCCCCTCCACGGAAATCTTTAGTAAAAGGCGAAAGATTTGTACGTGACTGAAGAGAAACCCGAGATATGACGGCTAACGGCAGGCCTTCCGCTCCTCTGCTGGAGGTCTAAGACTCTTGCGGAGGGTGCAGACTGAACAAAGGTCAGGGTGGGATAATCTGTGCATAAATTAACACGCCAATTAGAGGTCAACACAGACGAGAAAAACATGAGATCATAGATTTGTATTTAAAAAAAAAAAAAAAAAAAAAAAGAAGAAAAATGGAGGGAAAACCATGAAACAGATTAAAAAGACAACAGCCTCGAGAAGGCAACATCATAAAGCCGTACCCATGTCCTAACTTATTTCTTTCTGACTTTTAACCAGTTTAAGGAGGTGCACCGTTCCCAGAAGTACTGCAATACCGGGTCGATGCGTGGAGCGGACGGAGCAAGCCCCTCTTCCGTCTCCCTGCTCAAAAAATCAATTTAATATGTAGTCCTCGTATAGAGGACGTATCAGATATTAAACTGATAAGAACAGATACTACGCTTGATCTTAGCCAAAAGGCCGAGAAGCGATAACCGAAAAGGCCCGGCCGGCCCGGAGCACCCTGCCGCAAACCAGCAACTACTGGAGGGTATTTAAACCTGGTCGTCAGACCTTGACCCCTCCCACTCAGACACCACCACCACACCGGAGGCTCCTCCCACCAAGAACTGCAAACAGAAGCTAAGAGCTGCTGCTACAGGAACTTGTGGCAAGGCGTGCTCCAAAGACGGCTGTCGCTCTGTCATTATACAGGAAGAAAATGTGTAGCTCTGCAGCAACAGAGCCTTCAAAAATACACAAAACTCGTCAACGTTCCCCTCCACGGAAATCTTTAGTAAAAGGCGAAAGATTTGTACGTGACTGAAGAGAAACCCGAGATATGACGGCTAACGGCAGGCCTTCCGCTCCTCTGCTGGAGGTCTAAGACTCTTGCGGAGGGTGCAGACTGAACAAAGGTCAGGGTGGGATAATCTGTGCATAAATTAACACGCCAATTAGAGGTCAACACAGACGAGAAAAACATGAGATCATAGATTTGTATTTAAAAAAAAAAAAAAAAAAAAAAAAAGAAGAAAAATGGAGGGAAAACCATGAAACAGATTAAAAAGAGAACAGCCTCGAGAAGGCAACATCATAAAGCCGTACCCATGTCCTAACTTATTTCTTTCTGACTTTTAACCAGTTTAAGGAGGTGCACCGTTCCCAGAAGTACTGCAATACCGGGTCGATGCGTGGAGCGGACGGAGCAAGCCCCTCTTCCGTCTCCCTGCTCAAAAAATCAATTTAATATGTAGTCCTCGTATAGAGGACGTATCAGATATTAAACTGATAAGAACAGATACTACGCTTGATCTTAGCCAAAAGGCCGAGAAGCGATAACCGGAAAGGCCCGGCCGGCCCGGAGCACCCTGCCGCAAACCAGCAACTACTGGAGGGTATTTAAACCTGGTCGTCAGACCTTGACCCCTCCCACTCAGACACCACCACCACACCGGAGGCTCCTCCCACCAAGAACTGCAAACAGAAGCTAAGAGCTGCTGCTACAGGAACTTGTTGCAAGGCGTGCTCCAAAGACGGCTGTCGCTCTGTCATTATACAGGAAGAAAATGTGTAGCTCTGCAGCAACAGAGCCTTCAAAAATACACAAAACTCGTCAACGTTCCCCTCCACGGAAATCTTTAGTAAAAGGCGAAAGATTTGTACGTGACTGAAGAGAAACCCGAGATATGACGGCTAACGGCAGGCCTTCCGCTCCTCTGCTGGAGGTCTAAGACTCTTGCGGAGGGTGCAGACTGAACAAAGGTCAGGGTGGGATAATCTGTGCATAAATTAACACGCCAATTAGAGGTCAACACAGACGAGAAAAACATGAGATCATAGATTTGTATTTAAAAAAAAAAAAAAAAAAAAAAAAGAAGAAAAATGGAGGGAAAACCATGAAACAGATTAAAAAGAGAACAGCCTCGAGAAGGCAACATCATAAAGCCGTACCCATGTCCTAACTTATTTCTTTCTGACTTTTAACCAGTTTAAGGAGGTGCACCGTTCCCAGAAGTACTGCAATACCGGGTCGATGCGTGGAGCGGACGGAGCAAGCCCCTCTTCCGTCTCCCTGCTCAAAAAATCAATTTAATATGTAGTCCTCGTATAGAGGACGTATCAGATATTAAACTGATAAGAACAGATACTACGCTTGATCTTAGCCAAAAGGCCGAGAAGCGATAACCGGAAAGGCCCGGCCGGCCCGGAGCACCCTGCCGCAAACCAGCAACTACTGGAGGGTATTTAAACCTGGTCGTCAGACCTTGACCCCTCCCACTCAGACACCACCACCACACCGGAGGCTCCTCCCACCAAGAACTGCAAACAGAAGCTAAGAGCTGCTGCTACAGGAACTTGTGGCAAGGCGTGCTCCAAAGACGGCTGTCGCTCTGTCATTATACAGGAAGAAAATGTGTAGCTCTGCAGCAACAGAGCCTTCAAAAATACACAAAACTCGTCAACGTTCCCCTCCACGGAAATCTTTAGTAAAAGGCGAAAGATTTGTACGTGACTGAAGAGAAACCCGAGATATGACGGCTAACGGCAGGCCTTCCGCTCCTCTGCTGGAGGTCTAAGACTCTTGCGGAGGGTGCAGACTGAACAAAGGTCAGGGTGGGATAATCTGTGCATAAATTAACACGCCAATTAGAGGTCAACACAGACGAGAAAAACATGAGATCATAGATTTGTATTTAAAAAAAAAAAAAAAAAAAAAAAAAGAAGAAAAATGGAGGGAAAACCATGAAACAGATTAAAAAGAGAACAGCCTCGAGAAGGCAACATCATAAAGCCGTACCCATGTCCTAACTTATTTCTTTCTGACTTTTAACCAGTTTAAGGAGGTGCACCGTTCCCAGAAGTACTGCAATACCGGGTCGATGCGTGGAGCGGACGGAGCAAGCCCCTCTTCCGTCTCCCTGCTCAAAAAATCAATTTAATATGTAGTCCTCGTATAGAGGACGTATCAGATATTAAACTGATAAGAACAGATACTACGCTTGATCTTAGCCAAAAGGCCGAGAAGCGATAACCGGAAAGGCCCGGCCGGCCCGGAGCACCCTGCCGCAAACCAGCAACTACTGGAGGGTATTTAAACCTGGTCGTCAGACCTTGACCCCTCCCACTCAGACACCACCACCACACCGGAGGCTCCTCCCACCAAGAACTGCAAACAGAAGCTAAGAGCTGCTGCTACAGGAACTTGTGGCAAGGCGTGCTCCAAAGACGGCTGTCGCTCTGTCATTATACAGGAAGAAAATGTGTAGCTCTGCAGCAACAGAGCCTTCAAAAATACACAAAACTCGTCAACGTTCCCCTCCACGGAAATCTTTAGTAAAAGGCGAAAGATTTGTACGTGACTGAAGAGAAACCCGAGATATGACGGCTAACGGCAGGCCTTCCGCTCCTCTGCTGGAGGTCTAAGACTCTTGCGGAGGGTGCAGACTGAACAAAGGTCAGGGTGGGATAATCTGTGCATAAATTAACACGCCAATTAGAGGTCAACACAGACGAGAAAAACATGAGATCATAGATTTGTATTTAAAAAAAAAAAAAAAAAAAAAAAGAAGAAAAATGGAGGGAAAACCATGAAACAGATTAAAAAGAGAACAGCCTCGAGAAGGCAACATCATAAAGCCGTACCCATGTCCTAACTTATTTCTTTCTGACTTTTAACCAGTTTAAGGAGGTGCACCGTTCCCAGAAGTACTGCAATACCGGGTCGATGCGTGGAGCGGACGGAGCAAGCCCCTCTTCCGTCTCCCTGCTCAAAAAATCAATTTAATATGTAGTCCTCGTATAGAGGACGTATCAGATATTAAACTGATAAGAACAGATACTACGCTTGATCTTAGCCAAAAGGCCGAGAAGCGATAACCGGAAAGGCCCGGCCGGCCCGGAGCACCCTGCCGCAAACCAGCAACTACTGGAGGGTATTTAAACCTGGTCGTCAGACCTTGACCCCTCCCACTCAGACACCACCACCACACCGGAGGCTCCTCCCACCAAGAACTGCAAACAGAAGCTAAGAGCTGCTGCTACAGGAACTTGTGGCAAGGCGTGCTCCAAAGACGGCTGTCGCTCTGTCATTATACAGGAAGAAAATGTGTAGCTCTGCAGCAACAGAGCCTTCAAAAATACACAAAACTCGTCAACGTTCCCCTCCACGGAAATCTTTAGTAAAAGGCGAAAGATTTGTACGTGACTGAAGAGAAACCCGAGATATGACGGCTAACGGCAGGCCTTCCGCTCCTCTGCTGGAGGTCTAAGACTCTTGCGGAGGGTGCAGACTGAACAAAGGTCAGGGTGGGATAATCTGTGCATAAATTAACACGCCAATTAGAGGTCAACACAGACGAGAAAAACATGAGATCATAGATTTGTATTTAAAAAAAAAAAAAAAAAAAAAAAAAGAAGAAAAATGGAGGGAAAACCATGAAACAGATTAAAAAGAGAACAGCCTCGAGAAGGCAACATCATAAAGCCGTACCCATGTCCTAACTTATTTCTTTCTGACTTTTAACCAGTTTAAGGAGGTGCACCGTTCCCAGAAGTACTGCAATACCGGGTCGATGCGTGGAGCGGACGGAGCAAGCCCCTCTTCCGTCTCCCTGCTCAAAAAATCAATTTAATATGTAGTCCTCGTATAGAGGACGTATCAGATATTAAACTGATAAGAACAGATACTACGCTTGATCTTAGCCAAAAGGCCGAGAAGCGATAACCGGAAAGGCCCGGCCGGCCCGGAGCACCCTGCCGCAAACCAGCAACTACTGGAGGGTATTTAAACCTGGTCGTCAGACCTTGACCCCTCCCACTCAGACACCACCACCACACCGGAGGCTCCTCCCACCAAGAACTGCAAACAGAAGCTAAGAGCTGCTGCTACAGGAACTTGTGGCAAGGCGTGCTCCAAAGACGGCTGTCGCTCTGTCATTATACAGGAAGAAAATGTGTAGCTCTGCAGCAACAGAGCCTTCAAAAATACACAAAACTCGTCAACGTTCCCCTCCACGGAAATCTTTAGTAAAAGGCGAAAGATTTGTACGTGACTGAAGAGAAACCCGAGATATGACGGCTAACGGCAGGCCTTCCGCTCCTCTGCTGGAGGTCTAAGACTCTTGCGGAGGGTGCAGACTGAACAAAGGTCAGGGTGGGATAATCTGTGCATAAATTAACACGCCAATTAGAGGTCAACACAGACGAGAAAAACATGAGATCATAGATTTGTATTTAAAAAAAAAAAAAAAAAAAAAAAAGAAGAAAAATGGAGGGAAAACCATGAAACAGATTAAAAAGAGAACAGCCTCGAGAAGGCAACATCATAAAGCCGTACCCATGTCCTAACTTATTTCTTTCTGACTTTTAACCAGTTTAAGGAGGTGCACCGTTCCCAGAAGTACTGCAATACCGGGTCGATGCGTGGAGCGGACGGAGCAAGCCCCTCTTCCGTCTCCCTGCTCAAAAAATCAATTTAATATGTAGTCCTCGTATAGAGGACGTATCAGATATTAAACTGATAAGAACAGATACTACGCTTGATCTTAGCCAAAAGGCCGAGAAGCGATAACCGGAAAGGCCCGGCCGGCCCGGAGCACCCTGCCGCAAACCAGCAACTACTGGAGGGTATTTAAACCTGGTCGTCAGACCTTGACCCCTCCCACTCAGACACCACCACCACACCGGAGGCTCCTCCCACCAAGAACTGCAAACAGAAGCTAAGAGCTGCTGCTACAGGAACTTGTGGCAAGGCGTGCTCCAAAGACGGCTGTCGCTCTGTCATTATACAGGAAGAAAATGTGTAGCTCTGCAGCAACAGAGCCTTCAAAAATACACAAAACTCGTCAACGTTCCCCTCCACGGAAATCTTTAGTAAAAGGCGAAAGATTTGTACGTGACTGAAGAGAAACCCGAGATATGACGGCTAACGGCAGGCCTTCCGCTCCTCTGCTGGAGGTCTAAGACTCTTGCGGAGGGTGCAGACTGAACAAAGGTCAGGGTGGGATAATCTGTGCATAAATTAACACGCCAATTAGAGGTCAACACAGACGAGAAAAACATGAGATCATAGATTTGTATTTAAAAAAAAAAAAAAAAAAAAAAAAGAAGAAAAATGGAGGGAAAACCATGAAACAGATTAAAAAGACAACAGCCTCGAGAAGGCAACATCATAAAGCCGTACCCATGTCCTAACTTATTTCTTTCTGACTTTTAACCAGTTTAAGGAGGTGCACCGTTCCCAGAAGTACTGCAATACCGGGTCGATGC
Organism: Hoplias malabaricus; assembly: GCF_029633855.1. Taxonomy (NCBI): domain Eukaryota; kingdom Metazoa; phylum Chordata; class Actinopteri; order Characiformes; family Erythrinidae; genus Hoplias; species Hoplias malabaricus. The sequence goes on along the minus strand of NW_027100759.1, from coordinate 12,329 downwards.
GTGGAGCGGACGGAGCAAGCCCCTCTTCCGTCTCCCTGCTCAAAAAATCAATTTAATATGTAGTCCTCGTATAGAGGACGTATCAGATATTAAACTGATAAGAACAGATACTACGCTTGATCTTAGCCAAAAGGCCGAGAAGCGATAACCGGAAAGGCCCGGCCGGCCCGGAGCACCCTACCGCAAACCAGCAACTACTGGAGGGTATTTAAACCTGGTCGTCAGACCTTGACCCCTCCCACTCAGACACCACCACCACACCGGAGGCTCCTCCCACCAAGAACTGCAAACAGAAGCTAAGAGCTGCTGCTACAGGAACTTGTGGCAAGGCGTGCTCCAAAGACGGCTGTCGCTCTGTCATTATACAGGAAGAAAATGTGTAGCTCTGCAGCAACAGAGCCTTCAAAAATACACAAAACTCGTCAACGTTCCCCTCCACGGAAATCTTTAGTAAAAGGCGAAAGATTTGTACGTGACTGAAGAGAAACCCGAGATATGACGGCTAACGGCAGGCCTTCCGCTCCTCTGCTGGAGGTCTAAGACTCTTGCGGAGGGTGCAGACTGAACAAAGGTCAGGGTGGGATAATCTGTGCATAAATTAACACGCCAATTAGAGGTCAACACAGACGAGAAAAACATGAGATCATAGATTTGTATTTAAAAAAAAAAAAAAAAAAAAAAAAGAAGAAAAATGGAGGGAAAACCATGAAACAGATTAAAAAGAGAACAGCCTCGAGAAGGCAACATCATAAAGCCGTACCCATGTCCTAACTTATTTCTTTCTGACTTTTAACCAGTTTAAGGAGGTGCACCGTTCCCAGAAGTACTGCAATACCGGGTCGATGCGTGGAGCGGACGGAGCAAGCCCCTCTTCCGTCTCCCTGCTCAAAAAATCAATTTAATATGTAGTCCTCGTATAGAGGACGTATCAGATATTAAACTGATAAGAACAGATACTACGCTTGATCTTAGCCAAAAGGCCGAGAAGCGATAACCGGAAAGGCCCGGCCGGCCCGGAGCACCCTGCCGCAAACCAGCAACTACTGGAGGGTATTTAAACCTGGTCGTCAGACCTTGACCCCTCCCACTCAGACACCACCACCACACCGGAGGCTCCTCCCACCAAGAACTGCAAACAGAAGCTAAGAGCTGCTGCTACAGGAACTTGTGGCAAGGCGTGCTCCAAAGACGGCTGTCGCTCTGTCATTATACAGGAAGAAAATGTGTAGCTCTGCAGCAACAGAGCCTTCAAAAATACACAAAACTCGTCAACGTTCCCCTCCACGGAAATCTTTAGTAAAAGGCGAAAGATTTGTACGTGACTGAAGAGAAACCCGAGATATGACGGCTAACGGCAGGCCTTCCGCTCCTCTGCTGGAGGTCTAAGACTCTTGCGGAGGGTGCAGACTGAACAAAGGTCAGGGTGGGATAATCTGTGCATAAATTAACACGCCAATTAGAGGTCAACACAGACGAGAAAAACATGAGATCATAGATTTGTATTTAAAAAAAAAAAAAAAAAAAAAAAAGAAGAAAAATGGAGGGAAAACCATGAAACAGATTAAAAAGAGAACAGCCTCGAGAAGGCAACATCATAAAGCCGTACCCATGTCCTAACTTATTTCTTTCTGACTTTTAACCAGTTTAAGGAGGTGCACCGTTCCCAGAAGTACTGCAATACCGGGTCGATGCGTGGAGCGGACGGAGCAAGCCCCTCTTCCGTCTCCCTGCTCAAAAAATCAATTTAATATGTAGTCCTCGTATAGAGGACGTATCAGATATTAAACTGATAAGAACAGATACTACGCTTGATCTTAGCCAAAAGGCCGAGAAGCGATAACCGGAAAGGCCCGGCCGGCCCGGAGCACCCTGCCGCAAACCAGCAACTACTGGAGGGTATTTAAACCTGGTCGTCAGACCTTGACCCCTCCCACTCAGACACCACCACCACACCGGAGGCTCCTCCCACCAAGAACTGCAAACAGAAGCTAAGAGCTGCTGCTACAGGAACTTGTGGCAAGGCGTGCTCCAAAGACGGCTGTCGCTCTGTCATTATACAGGAAGAAAATGTGTAGCTCTGCAGCAACAGAGCCTTCAAAAATACACAAAACTCGTCAACGTTCCCCTCCACGGAAATCTTTAGTAAAAGGCGAAAGATTTGTACGTGACTGAAGAGAAACCCGAGATATGACGGCTAACGGCAGGCCTTCCGCTCCTCTGCTGGAGGTCTAAGACTCTTGCGGAGGGTGCAGACTGAACAAAGGTCAGGGTGGGATAATCTGTGCATAAATTAACACGCCAATTAGAGGTCAACACAGACGAGAAAAACATGAGATCATAGATTTGTATTTAAAAAAAAAAAAAAAAAAAAAAAAGAAGAAAAATGGAGGGAAAACCATGAAACAGATTAAAAAGACAACAGCCTCGAGAAGGCAACATCATAAAGCCGTACCCATGTCCTAACTTATTTCTTTCTGACTTTTAACCAGTTTAAGGAGGTGCACCGTTCCCAGAAGTACTGCAATACCGGGTCGATGCGTGGAGCGGACGGAGCAAGCCCCTCTTCCGTCTCCCTGCTCAAAAAATCAATTTAATATGTAGTCCTCGTATAGAGGACGTATCAGATATTAAACTGATAAGAACAGATACTACGCTTGATCTTAGCCAAAAGGCCGAGAAGCGATAACCGGAAAGGCCCGGCCGGCCCGGAGCACCCTGCCGCAAACCAGCAACTACTGGAGGGTATTTAAACCTGGTCGTCAGACCTTGACCCCTCCCACTCAGACACCACCACCACACCGGAGGCTCCTCCCACCAAGAACTGCAAACAGAAGCTAAGAGCTGCTGCTACAGGAACTTGTGGCAAGGCGTGCTCCAAAGACGGCTGTCGCTCTGTCATTATACAGGAAGAAAATGTGTAGCTCTGCAGCAACAGAGCCTTCAAAAATACACAAAACTCGTCAACGTTCCCCTCCACGGAAATCTTTAGTAAAAGGCGAAAGATTTGTACGTGACTGAAGAGAAACCCGAGATATGACGGCTAACGGCAGGCCTTCCGCTCCTCTGCTGGAGGTCTAAGACTCTTGCGGAGGGTGCAGACTGAACAAAGGTCAGGGTGGGATAATCTGTGCATAAATTAACACGCCAATTAGAGGTCAACACAGACGAGAAAAACATGAGATCATAGATTTGTATTTAAAAAAAAAAAAAAAAAAAAAAAAGAAGAAAAATGGAGGGAAAACCATGAAACAGATTAAAAAGAGAACAGCCTCGAGAAGGCAACATCATAAAGCCGTACCCATGTCCTAACTTATTTCTTTCTGACTTTTAACCAGTTTAAGGAGGTGCACCGTTCCCAGAAGTACTGCAATACCGGGTCGATGCGTGGAGCGGACGGAGCAAGCCCCTCTTCCGTCTCCCTGCTCAAAAAATCAATTTAATATGTAGTCCTCGTATAGAGGACGTATCAGATATTAAACTGATAAGAACAGATACTACGCTTGATCTTAGCCAAAAGGCCGAGAAGCGATAACCGGAAAGGCCCGGCCGGCCCGGAGCACCCTGCCGCAAACCAGCAACTACTGGAGGGTATTTAAACCTGGTCGTCAGACCTTGACCCCTCCCACTCAGACACCACCACCACACCGGAGGCTCCTCCCACCAAGAACTGCAAACAGAAGCTAAGAGCTGCTGCTACAGGAACTTGTGGCAAGGCGTGCTCCAAAGACGGCTGTCGCTCTGTCATTATACAGGAAGAAAATGTGTAGCTCTGCAGCAACAGAGCCTTCAAAAATACACAAAACTCGTCAACGTTCCCCTCCACGGAAATCTTTAGTAAAAGGCGAAAGATTTGTACGTGACTGAAGAGAAACCCGAGATATGACGGCTAACGGCAGGCCTTCCGCTCCTCTGCTGGAGGTCTAAGACTCTTGCGGAGGGTGCAGACTGAACAAAGGTCAGGGTGGGATAATCTGTGCATAAATTAACACGCCAATTAGAGGTCAACACAGACGAGAAAAACATGAGATCATAGATTTGTATTTAAAAAAAAAAAAAAAAAAAAAAAGAAGAAAAATGGAGGGAAAACCATGAAACAGATTAAAAAGACAACAGCCTCGAGAAGGCAACATCATAAAGCCGTACCCATGTCCTAACTTATTTCTTTCTGACTTTTAACCAGTTTAAGGAGGTGCACCGTTCCCAGAAGTACTGCAATACCGGGTCGATGCGTGGAGCGGACGGAGCAAGCCCCTCTTCCGTCTCCCTGCTCAAAAAATCAATTTAATATGTAGTCCTCGTATAGAGGACGTATCAGATATTAAACTGATAAGAACAGATACTACGCTTGATCTTAGCCAAAAGGCCGAGAAGCGATAACCGGAAAGGCCCGGCCGGCCCGGAGCACCCTGCCGCAAACCAGCAACTACTGGAGGGTATTTAAACCTGGTCGTCAGACCTTGACCCCTCCCACTCAGACACCACCACCACACCGGAGGCTCCTCCCACCAAGAACTGCAAACAGAAGCTAAGAGCTGCTGCTACAGGAACTTGTGGCAAGGCGTGCTCCAAAGACGGCTGTCGCTCTGTCATTATACAGGAAGAAAATGTGTAGCTCTGCAGCAACAGAGCCTTCAAAAATACACAAAACTCGTCAACGTTCCCCTCCACGGAAATCTTTAGTAAAAGGCGAAAGATTTGTACGTGACTGAAGAGAAACCCGAGATATGACGGCTAACGGCAGGCCTTCCGCTCCTCTGCTGGAGGTCTAAGACTCTTGCGGAGGGTGCAGACTGAACAAAGGTCAGGGTGGGATAATCTGTGCATAAATTAACACGCCAATTAGAGGTCAACACAGACGAGAAAAACATGAGATCATAGATTTGTATTTAAAAAAAAAAAAAAAAAAAAAAAGAAGAAAAATGGAGGGAAAACCATGAAACAGATTAAAAAGAGAACAGCCTCGAGAAGGCAACATCATAAAGCCGTACCCATGTCCTAACTTATTTCTTTCTGACTTTTAACCAGTTTAAGGAGGTGCACCGTTCCCAGAAGTACTGCAATACCGGGTCGATGCGTGGAGCGGACGGAGCAAGCCCCTCTTCCGTCTCCCTGCTCAAAAAATCAATTTAATATGTAGTCCTCGTATAGAGGACGTATCAGATATTAAACTGATAAGAACAGATACTACGCTTGATCTTAGCCAAAAGGCCGAGAAGCGATAACCGGAAAGGCCCGGCCGGCCCGGAGCACCCTGCCGCAAACCAGCAACTACTGGAGGGTATTTAAACCTGGTCGTCAGACCTTGACCCCTCCCACTCAGACACCACCACCACACCGGAGGCTCCTCCCACCAAGAACTGCAAACAGAAGCTAAGAGCTGCTGCTACAGGAACTTGTGGCAAGGCGTGCTCCAAAGACGGCTGTCGCTCTGTCATTATACAGGAAGAAAATGTGTAGCTCTGCAGCAACAGAGCCTTCAAAAATACACAAAACTCGTCAACGTTCCCCTCCACGGAAATCTTTAGTAAAAGGCGAAAGATTTGTACGTGACTGAAGAGAAACCCGAGATATGACGGCTAACGGCAGGCCTTCCGCTCCTCTGCTGGAGGTCTAAGACTCTTGCGGAGGGTGCAGACTGAACAAAGGTCAGGGTGGGATAATCTGTGCATAAATTAACACGCCAATTAGAGGTCAACACAGACGAGAAAAACATGAGATCATAGATTTGTATTTAAAAAAAAAAAAAAAAAAAAAAAAGAAGAAAAATGGAGGGAAAACCATGAAACAGATTAAAAAGAGAACAGCCTCGAGAAGGCAACATCATAAAGCCGTACCCATGTCCTAACTTATTTCTTTCTGACTTTTAACCAGTTTAAGGAGGTGCACCGTTCCCAGAAGTACTGCAATACCGGGTCGATGCGTGGAGCGGACGGAGCAAGCCCCTCTTCCGTCTCCCTGCTCAAAAAATCAATTTAATATGTAGTCCTCGTATAGAGGACGTATCAGATATTAAACTGATAAGAACAGATACTACGCTTGATCTTAGCCAAAAGGCCGAGAAGCGATAACCGGAAAGGCCCGGCCGGCCCGGAGCACCCTGCCGCAAACCAGCAACTACTGGAGGGTATTTAAACCTGGTCGTCAGACCTTGACCCCTCCCACTCAGACACCACCACCACACCGGAGGCTCCTCCCACCAAGAACTGCAAACAGAAGCTAAGAGCTGCTGCTACAGGAACTTGTGGCAAGGCGTGCTCCAAAGACGGCTGTCGCTCTGTCATTATACAGGAAGAAAATGTGTAGCTCTGCAGCAACAGAGCCTTCAAAAATACACAAAACTCGTCAACGTTCCCCTCCACGGAAATCTTTAGTAAAAGGCGAAAGATTTGTACGTGACTGAAGAGAAACCCGAGATATGACGGCTAACGGCAGGCCTTCCGCTCCTCTGCTGGAGGTCTAAGACTCTTGCGGAGGGTGCAGACTGAACAAAGGTCAGGGTGGGATAATCTGTGCATAAATTAACACGCCAATTAGAGGTCAACACAGACGAGAAAAACATGAGATCATAGATTTGTATTTAAAAAAAAAAAAAAAAAAAAAAAAGAAGAAAAATGGAGGGAAAACCATGAAACAGATTAAAAAGACAACAGCCTCGAGAAGGCAACATCATAAAGCCGTACCCATGTCCTAACTTATTTCTTTCTGACTTTTAACCAGTTTAAGGAGGTGCACCGTTCCCAGAAGTACTGCAATACCGGGTCGATGCGTGGAGCGGACGGAGCAAGCCCCTCTTCCGTCTCCCTGCTCAAAAAATCAATTTAATATGTAGTCCTCGTATAGAGGACGTATCAGATATTAAACTGATAAGAACAGATACTACGCTTGATCTTAGCCAAAAGGCCGAGAAGCGATAACCGGAAAGGCCCGGCCGGCCCGGAGCACCCTGCCGCAAACCAGCAACTACTGGAGGGTATTTAAACCTGGTCGTCAGACCTTGACCCCTCCCACTCAGACACCACCACCACACCGGAGGCTCCTCCCACCAAGAACTGCAAACAGAAGCTAAGAGCTGCTGCTACAGGAACTTGTGGCAAGGCGTGCTCCAAAGACGGCTGTCGCTCTGTCATTATACAGGAAGAAAATGTGTAGCTCTGCAGCAACAGAGCCTTCAAAAATACACAAAACTCGTCAACGTTCCCCTCCACGGAAATCTTTAGTAAAAGGCGAAAGATTTGTACGTGACTGAAGAGAAACCCGAGATATGACGGCTAACGGCAGGCCTTCCGCTCCTCTGCTGGAGGTCTAAGACTCTTGCGGAGGGTGCAGACTGAACAAAGGTCAGGGTGGGATAATCTGTGCATAAATTAACACGCCAATTAGAGGTCAACACAGACGAGAAAAACATGAGATCATAGATTTGTATTTAAAAAAAAAAAAAAAAAAAAAAAAGAAGAAAAATGGAGGGAAAACCATGAAACAGATTAAAAAGAGAACAGCCTCGAGAAGGCAACATCATAAAGCCGTACCCATGTCCTAACTTATTTCTTTCTGACTTTTAACCAGTTTAAGGAGGTGCACCGTTCCCAGAAGTACTGCAATACCGGGTCGATGCGTGGAGCGGACGGAGCAAGCCCCTCTTCCGTCTCCCTGCTCAAAAAATCAATTTAATATGTAGTCCTCGTATAGAGGACGTATCAGATATTAAACTGATAAGAACAGATACTACGCTTGATCTTAGCCAAAAGGCCGAGAAGCGATAACCGGAAAGGCCCGGCCGGCCCGGAGCACCCTGCCGCAAACCAGCAACTACTGGAGGGTATTTAAACCTGGTCGTCAGACCTTGACCCCTCCCACTCAGACACCACCACCACACCGGAGGCTCCTCCCACCAAGAACTGCAAACAGAAGCTAAGAGCTGCTGCTACAGGAACTTGTGGCAAGGCGTGCTCCAAAGACGGCTGTCGCTCTGTCATTATACAGGAAGAAAATGTGTAGCTCTGCAGCAACAGAGCCTTCAAAAATACACAAAACTCGTCAACGTTCCCCTCCACGGAAATCTTTAGTAAAAGGCGAAAGATTTGTACGTGACTGAAGAGAAACCCGAGATATGACGGCTAACGGCAGGCCTTCCGCTCCTCTGCTGGAGGTCTAAGACTCTTGCGGAGGGTGCAGACTGAACAAAGGTCAGGGTGGGATAATCTGTGCATAAATTAACACGCCAATTAGAGGTCAACACAGACGAGAAAAACATGAGATCATAGATTTGTATTTAAAAAAAAAAAAAAAAAAAAAAAAGAAGAAAAATGGAGGGAAAACCATGAAACAGATTAAAAAGACAACAGCCTCGAGAAGGCAACATCATAAAGCCGTACCCATGTCCTAACTTATTTCTTTCTGACTTTTAACCAGTTTAAGGAGGTGCACCGTTCCCAGAAGTACTGCAATACCGGGTCGATGCGTGGAGCGGACGGAGCAAGCCCCTCTTCCGTCTCCCTGCTCAAAAAATCAATTTAATATGTAGTCCTCGTATAGAGGACGTATCAGATATTAAACTGATAAGAACAGATACTACGCTTGATCTTAGCCAAAAGGCCGAGAAGCGATAACCGGAAAGGCCCGGCCGGCCCGGAGCACCCTGCCGCAAACCAGCAACTACTGGAGGGTATTTAAACCTGGTCGTCAGACCTTGACCCCTCCCACTCAGACACCACCACCACACCGGAGGCTCCTCCCACCAAGAACTGCAAACAGAAGCTAAGAGCTGCTGCTACAGGAACTTGTGGCAAGGCGTGCTCCAAAGACGGCTGTCGCTCTGTCATTATACAGGAAGAAAATGTGTAGCTCTGCAGCAACAGAGCCTTCAAAAATACACAAAACTCGTCAACGTTCCCCTCCACGGAAATCTTTAGTAAAAGGCGAAAGATTTGTACGTGACTGAAGAGAAACCCGAGATATGACGGCTAACGGCAGGCCTTCCGCTCCTCTGCTGGAGGTCTAAGACTCTTGCGGAGGGTGCAGACTGAACAAAGGTCAGGGTGGGATAATCTGTGCATAAATTAACACGCCAATTAGAGGTCAACACAGACGAGAAAAACATGAGATCATAGATTTGTATTTAAAAAAAAAAAAAAAAAAAAAAAAGAAGAAAAATGGAGGGAAAACCATGAAACAGATTAAAAAGAGAACAGCCTCGAGAAGGCAACATCATAAAGCCGTACCCATGTCCTAACTTATTTCTTTCTGACTTTTAACCAGTTTAAGGAGGTGCACCGTTCCCAGAAGTACTGCAATACCGGGTCGATGCGTGGAGCGGACGGAGCAAGCCCCTCTTCCGTCTCCCTGCTCAAAAAATCAATTTAATATGTAGTCCTCGTATAGAGGACGTATCAGATATTAAACTGATAAGAACAGATACTACGCTTGATCTTAGCCAAAAGGCCGAGAAGCGATAACCGGAAAGGCCCGGCCGGCCCGGAGCACCCTGCCGCAAACCAGCAACTACTGGAGGGTATTTAAACCTGGTCGTCAGACCTTGACCCCTCCCACTCAGACACCACCACCACACCGGAGGCTCCTCCCACCAAGAACTGCAAACAGAAGCTAAGAGCTGCTGCTACAGGAACTTGTGGCAAGGCGTGCTCCAAAGACGGCTGTCGCTCTGTCATTATACAGGAAGAAAATGTGTAGCTCTGCAGCAACAGAGCCTTCAAAAATACACAAAACTCGTCAACGTTCCCCTCCACGGAAATCTTTAGTAAAAGGCGAAAGATTTGTACGTGACTGAAGAGAAACCCGAGATATGACGGCTAACGGCAGGCCTTCCGCTCCTCTGCTGGAGGTCTAAGACTCTTGCGGAGGGTGCAGACTGAACAAAGGTCAGGGTGGGATAATCTGTGCATAAATTAACACGCCAATTAGAGGTCAACACAGACGAGAAAAACATGAGATCATAGATTTGTATTTAAAAAAAAAAAAAAAAAAAAAAAAGAAGAAAAATGGAGGGAAAACCATGAAACAGATTAAAAAGACAACAGCCTCGAGAAGGCAACATCATAAAGCCGTACCCATGTCCTAACTTATTTCTTTCTGACTTTTAACCAGTTTAAGGAGGTGCACCGTTCCCAGAAGTACTGCAATACCGGGTCGATGCGTGGAGCGGACGGAGCAAGCCCCTCTTCCGTCTCCCTGCTCAAAAAATCAATTTAATATGTAGTCCTCGTATAGAGGACGTATCAGATATTAAACTGATAAGAACAGATACTACGCTTGATCTTAGCCAAAAGGCCGAGAAGCGATAACCGGAAAGGCCCGGCCGGCCCGGAGCACCCTGCCGCAAACCAGCAACTACTGGAGGGTATTTAAACCTGGTCGTCAGACCTTGACCCTCCCACTCAGACACCACCACCACACCGGAGGCTCCTCCCACCAAGAACTGCAAACAGAAGCTAAGAGCTGCTGCTACAGGAACTTGTGGCAAGGCGTGCTCCAAAGACGGCTGTCGCTCTGTCATTATACAGGAAGAAAATGTGTAGCTCTGCAGCAACAGAGCCTTCAAAAATACACAAAACTCGTCAACGTTCCCCTCCACGGAAATCTTTAGTAAAAGGCGAAAGATTTGTACGTGACTGAAGAGAAACCCGAGATATGACGGCTAACGGCAGGCCTTCCGCTCCTCTGCTGGAGGTCTAAGACTCTTGCGGAGGGTGCAGACTGAACAAAGGTCAGGGTGGGATAATCTGTGCATAAATTAACACGCCAATTAGAGGTCAACACAGACGAGAAAAACATGAGATCATAGATTTGTATTTAAAAAAAAAAAAAAAAAAAAAAAAGAAGAAAAATGGAGGGAAAACCATGAAACAGATTAAAAAGACAACAGCCTCGAGAAGGCAACATCATAAAGCCGTACCCATGTCCTAACTTATTTCTTTCTGACTTTTAACCAGTTTAAGGAGGTGCACCGTTCCCAGAAGTACTGCAATACCGGGTCGATGCGTGGAGCGGACGGAGCAAGCCCCTCTTCCGTCTCCCTGCTCAAAAAATCAATTTAATATGTAGTCCTCGTATAGAGGACGTATCAGATATTAAACTGATAAGAACAGATACTACGCTTGATCTTAGCCAAAAGGCCGAGAAGCGATAACCGGAAAGGCCCGGCCGGCCCGGAGCACCCTGCCGCAAACCAGCAACTACTGGAGGGTATTTAAACCTGGTCGTCAGACCTTGACCCCTCCCACTCAGACACCACCACCACACCGGAGGCTCCTCCCACCAAGAACTGCAAACAGAAGCTAAGAGCTGCTGCTACAGGAACTTGTGGCAAGGCGTGCTCCAAAGACGGCTGTCGCTCTGTCATTATACAGGAAGAAAATGTGTAGCTCTGCAGCAACAGAGCCTTCAAAAATACACAAAACTCGTCAACGTTCCCCTCCACGGAAATCTTTAGTAAAAGGCGAAAGATTTGTACGTGACTGAAGAGAAACCCGAGATATGACGGCTAACGGCAGGCCTTCCGCTCCTCTGCTGGAGGTCTAAGACTCTTGCGGAGGGTGCAGACTGAACAAAGGTCAGGGTGGGATAATCTGTGCATAAATTAACACGCCAATTAGAGGTCAACACAGACGAGAAAAACATGAGATCATAGATTTGTATTTAAAAAAAAAAAAAAAAAAAAAAAAGAAGAAAAATGGAGGGAAAACCATGAAACAGATTAAAAAGAGAACAGCCTCGAGAAGGCAACATCATAAAGCCGTACCCATGTCCTAACTTATTTCTTTCTGACTTTTAACCAGTTTAAGGAGGTGCACCGTTCCCAGAAGTACTGCAATACCGGGTCGATGCGTGGAGCGGACGGAGCAAGCCCCTCTTCCGTCTCCCTGCTCAAAAAATCAATTTAATATGTAGTCCTCGTATAGAGGACGTATCAGATATTAAACTGATAAGAACAGATACTACGCTTGATCTTAGCCAAAAGGCCGAGAAGCGATAACCGGAAAGGCCCGGCCGGCCCGGAGCACCCTGCCGCAAACCAGCAACTACTGGAGGGTATTTAAACCTGGTCGTCAGACCTTGACCCCTCCCACTCAGACACCACCACCACACCGGAGGCTCCTCCCACCAAGAACTGCAAACAGAAGCTAAGAGCTGCTGCTACAGGAACTTGTGGCAAGGCGTGCTCCAAAGACGGCTGTCGCTCTGTCATTATACAGGAAGAAAATGTGTAGCTCTGCAGCAACAGAGCCTTCAAAAATACACAAAACTCGTCAACGTTCCCCTCCACGGAAATCTTTAGTAAAAGGCGAAAGATTTGTAAATCTGATAGAGTGTGT
>NW_027100758.1:0-21216 GCF_029633855.1 Hoplias malabaricus | reverse complement strand
TAACTGCACTGTTTAAGATGGAGGAGCTTTAATATAATAACTACACTGTTTAAGGTGGAGGCGCTTTAATATAATAACTGCACTGTTTAAGATGGAGGAGCTTTAATATAATAACTACACTGTTTAAGGTGGAGGCGCTTTAATATAATAACTGCACTATTTAAGATGGAGGAGCTTTAATATAATAACTGCACTGTTTAAGGTGGAGGCGCTTTAATATAATAACTGCACTATTTAAGATGGAGGAGCTTTAATATAATAACTACACTGTTTAAGGTGGAGGCGCTTTAATATAATAACTGCACTATTTAAGATGGAGGAGCTTTAATATAATAACTGCACTGTTTAAGATGGAGGAGCTTTAATATAATAACTACACTGTTTAAGGTGGAGGCGCTTTAATATAATAACTACACTGTTTAAGGTGGAGGCGCTTTAATATAATAACTGCACTGTTTAAGGTGGAGGCTCTTTAATATAATAACTGCACTATTTAAGATGGAGGAGCTTTAATATAATAACTGCACTGTTTAAGGTGGAGGCGCTTTAATATAATAACTGCACTATTTAAGATGGAGGAGCTTTAATATAATAACTGCACTGTTTAAGGTGGAGGCGCTTTAATATAATAACTGCACTATTTAAGATGGAGGAGCTTTAATATAATAACTACACTGTTTAAGGTGGAAGCTCTTTAATATAATAACTGCACTATTTAAGATGGAGGAGCTTTAATATAATAACTGCACTGTTTAAGGTGGAGGCGCTTTAATATAATAACTGCACTATTTAAGATGGAGGAGCTTTAATATAATAACTGCACTGTTTAAGGTGGAGGCGCTTTAATATAATAACTGCACTGTTTAAGGTGGAGGCGCTTTAATATAATAACTGCACTATTTAAGATGGAGGAGCTTTAATATAATAACTGCACTGTTTAAGGTGGAGGCGCTTTAATATAATAACTGCACTATTTAAGATGGAGGAGCTTTAATATAATAACTGCACTGTTTAAGGTGGAGGCGCTTTAATATAATAACTGCACTATTTAAGATGGAGGAGCTTTAATATAATAACTACACTGTTTAAGGTGGAGGCTCTAATATAATAACTGCACTGTTTAAGGTGGAGGCGCTTTAATATAATAACTACACTGTTTAAGATGGAGGAGCTTTAATATAATAACTACACTGTTTAAGGTGGAGGAGCTTTAATATAATAACTGCACTGTTTAAGGTGGAGGAGCTTTAATATAATTGCACTGTTTAAGGTGGAGGCGCTTTAATATAATAACTACACTGTTTAAGGTGGAGGCGCTTTAATATAATAACTGCACTATTTAAGGTGGAGGAGCTTTAATATAATAACTGCACTATTTAAGGTGGAGGCGCTTTAATATAATAACTACACTGTTTAAGGTGGAGGCGCTTTAATATAATAACTGCACTATTTAAGATGGAGGAGCTTTAATATAATAACTACACTGTTTAAGGTGAAGGCGCTTTAATATAATAACTGCACTATTTAAGATGGAGGAGCTTTAATATAATAACTGCACTGTTTAAGATGGAGGAGCTTTAATATAATAACTGCACTGTTTAAGGTGGAGGCGCTTTAATATAATAACTGCACTATTTAAGATGGAGGAGCTTTAATATAATAACTGCACTGTTTAAGGTGGAGGCGCTTTAATATAATAACTGCACTATTTAAGATGGAGGAGCTTTAATATAATAACTGCACTGTTTAAGGTGGAGGCGCTTTAATATAATAACTGCACTATTTAAGATGGAGGAGCTTTAATATAATAACTACACTGTTTAAGGTGGAGGCTCTAATATAATAACTGCACTGTTTAAGGTGGAGGCGCTTTAATATAATAACTACACTGTTTAAGATGGAGGAGCTTTAATATAATAACTACACTGTTTAAGGTGGAGGAGCTTTAATATAATAACTGCACTGTTTAAGGTGGAGGCGCTTTAATATAATAACTGCACTATTTAAGATGGAGGAGCTTTAATATAATAACTACACTGTTTAAGGTGGAGGCGCTTTAATATAATAACTGCACTATTTAAGATGGAGGAGCTTTAATATAATAACTGCACTGTTTAAGATGGAGGAGCTTTAATATAATAACTACACTGTTTAAGGTGGAGGCGCTTTAATATAATAACTGCACTATTTAAGATGGAGGAGCTTTAATATAATAACTGCACTGTTTAAGGTGGAGGAGCTTTAATATAATTGCACTGTTTAAGGTGGAGGCGCTTTAATATAATAACTACACTGTTTAAGGTGGAGGCGCTTTAATATAATAACTGCACTATTTAAGGTGGAGGAGCTTTAATATAATAACTGCACTGTTTAAGGTGGAGGAGCTTTAATATAATAACTGCACTGTTTAAGGTGGAGGAACTTTAATATAATAACTGCACTATTTAAGATGGAGGAGCTTTAATATAATAACTACACTGTTTAAGGTGGAGGCTCTAATATAATAACTGCACTGTTTAAGGTGGAGGCGCTTTAATATAATAACTGCACTATTTAAGATGGAGGAGCTTTAATATAATAACTGCACTGTTTAAGGTGGAGGCGCTTTAATATAATAACTGCACTATTTAAGATGGAGGAGCTTTAATATAATAACTGCACTGTTTAAGGTGGAGGCGCTTTAATATAATAACTGCACTATTTAAGATGGAGGAGCTTTAATATAATAACTACACTGTTTAAGGTGGAGGCTCTAATATAATAACTGCACTGTTTAAGGTGGAGGCGCTTTAATATAATAACTACACTGTTTAAGATGGAGGAGCTTTAATATAATAACTACACTGTTTAAGGTGGAGGAGCTTTAATATAATTGCACTGTTTAAGGTGGAGGCGCTTTAATATAATAACTACACTGTTTAAGGTGGAGGCGCTTTAATATAATAACTGCACTATTTAAGGTGGAGGAGCTTTAATATAATAACTGCACTATTTAAGGTGGAGGCGCTTTAATATAATTGCACTGTTTAAGGTGGAGGCGCTTTAATATAATAACTACACTGTTTAAGGTGGAGGCGCTTTAATATAATAACTGCACTATTTAAGGTGGAGGAGCTTTAATATAATAACTGCACTGTTTAAGGTGGAGGAGCTTTAATATAATTGCACTGTTTAAGGTGGAGGCGCTTTAATATAATAACTACACTGTTTAAGGTGGAGGCGCTTTAATATAATAACTGCACTATTTAAGGTGGAGGAGCTTTAATATAATAACTGCACTATTTAAGGTGGAGGCGCTTTAATATAATAACTACACTGTTTAAGGTGGAGGCGCTTTAATATAATAACTGCACTATTTAAGATGGAGGAGCTTTAATATAATAACTACACTGTTTAAGGTGAAGGCGCTTTAATATAATAACTGCACTATTTAAGATGGAGGAGCTTTAATATAATAACTGCACTGTTTAAGATGGAGGAGCTTTAATATAATAACTACACTGTTTAAGGTGGAGGCGCTTTAATATAATAACTGCACTATTTAAGATGGAGGAGCTTTAATATAATAACTGCACTGTTTAAGGTGGAGGAGCTTTAATATAATTGCACTGTTTAAGGTGGAGGCGCTTTAATATAATAACTACACTGTTTAAGGTGGAGGCGCTTTAATATAATAACTGCACTATTTAAGATGGAGGAGCTTTAATATAATAACTACACTGTTTAAGGTGGAGGCTCTAATATAATAACTGCACTGTTTAAGGTGGAGGCGCTTTAATATAATAACTGCACTATTTAAGATGGAGGAGCTTTAATATAATAACTGCACTGTTTAAGGTGGAGGCGCTTTAATATAATAACTGCACTATTTAAGATGGAGGAGCTTTAATATAATAACTGCACTGTTTAAGGTGGAGGCGCTTTAATATAATAACTGCACTGTTTAAGATGGAGGAGCTTTAATATAATAACTGCACTGTTTAAGGTGGAGGCGCTTTAATATAATAACTGCACTGTTTAAGGTGGAGGCGCTTTAATATAATAACTGCACTATTTAAGATGGAGGAGCTTTAATATAATAACTGCACTGTTTAAGGTGGAGGCGCTTTAATATAATAACTGCACTATTTAAGATGGAGGAGCTTTAATATAATAACTGCACTGTTTAAGGTGGAGGCGCTTTAATATAATAACTGCACTATTTAAGATGGAGGAGCTTTAATATAATAACTACACTGTTTAAGGTGGAAGCTCTTTAATATAATAACTGCACTATTTAAGATGGAGGAGCTTTAATATAATAACTGCACTGTTTAAGGTGGAGGCGCTTTAATATAATAACTGCACTATTTAAGATGGAGGAGCTTTAATATAATAACTGCACTGTTTAAGGTGGAGGCGCTTTAATATAATAACTGCACTGTTTAAGGTGGAGGCGCTTTAATATAATAACTGCACTATTTAAGATGGAGGAGCTTTAATATAATAACTGCACTGTTTAAGGTGGAGGCGCTTTAATATAATAACTGCACTATTTAAGATGGAGGAGCTTTAATATAATAACTGCACTGTTTAAGGTGGAGGCGCTTTAATATAATAACTGCACTATTTAAGATGGAGGAGCTTTAATATAATAACTACACTGTTTAAGGTGGAGGCTCTAATATAATAACTGCACTGTTTAAGGTGGAGGCGCTTTAATATAATAACTACACTGTTTAAGATGGAGGAGCTTTAATATAATAACTACACTGTTTAAGGTGGAGGAGCTTTAATATAATAACTGCACTGTTTAAGGTGGAGGAGCTTTAATATAATTGCACTGTTTAAGGTGGAGGCGCTTTAATATAATAACTACACTGTTTAAGGTGGAGGCGCTTTAATATAATAACTGCACTATTTAAGGTGGAGGAGCTTTAATATAATAACTGCACTATTTAAGGTGGAGGCGCTTTAATATAATAACTACACTGTTTAAGGTGGAGGCGCTTTAATATAATAACTGCACTATTTAAGATGGAGGAGCTTTAATATAATAACTACACTGTTTAAGGTGAAGGCGCTTTAATATAATAACTGCACTATTTAAGATGGAGGAGCTTTAATATAATAACTGCACTGTTTAAGATGGAGGAGCTTTAATATAATAACTGCACTGTTTAAGGTGGAGGCGCTTTAATATAATAACTGCACTATTTAAGATGGAGGAGCTTTAATATAATAACTGCACTGTTTAAGGTGGAGGCGCTTTAATATAATAACTGCACTATTTAAGATGGAGGAGCTTTAATATAATAACTGCACTGTTTAAGGTGGAGGCGCTTTAATATAATAACTGCACTATTTAAGATGGAGGAGCTTTAATATAATAACTACACTGTTTAAGGTGGAGGCTCTAATATAATAACTGCACTGTTTAAGGTGGAGGCGCTTTAATATAATAACTACACTGTTTAAGATGGAGGAGCTTTAATATAATAACTACACTGTTTAAGGTGGAGGAGCTTTAATATAATAACTGCACTGTTTAAGGTGGAGGAGCTTTAATATAATTGCACTGTTTAAGGTGGAGGCGCTTTAATATAATAACTACACTGTTTAAGGTGGAGGCGCTTTAATATAATAACTGCACTATTTAAGGTGGAGGAGCTTTAATATAATAACTGCACTATTTAAGGTGGAGGCGCTTTAATATAATAACTACACTGTTTAAGGTGGAGGCGCTTTAATATAATAACTGCACTATTTAAGATGGAGGAGCTTTAATATAATAACTACACTGTTTAAGGTGAAGGCGCTTTAATATAATAACTGCACTATTTAAGATGGAGGAGCTTTAATATAATAACTGCACTGTTTAAGATGGAGGAGCTTTAATATAATAACTACACTGTTTAAGGTGGAGGCGCTTTAATATAATAACTGCACTGTTTAAGATGGAGGAGCTTTAATATAATAACTACACTGTTTAAGGTGGAGGCGCTTTAATATAATAACTGCACTATTTAAGATGGAGGAGCTTTAATATAATAACTGCACTGTTTAAGGTGGAGGCGCTTTAATATAATAACTGCACTATTTAAGATGGAGGAGCTTTAATATAATAACTACACTGTTTAAGGTGGAGGCGCTTTAATATAATAACTGCACTATTTAAGATGGAGGAGCTTTAATATAATAACTGCACTGTTTAAGATGGAGGAGCTTTAATATAATAACTACACTGTTTAAGGTGGAGGCGCTTTAATATAATAACTACACTGTTTAAGGTGGAGGCGCTTTAATATAATAACTGCACTGTTTAAGGTGGAGGCTCTTTAATATAATAACTGCACTATTTAAGATGGAGGAGCTTTAATATAATAACTGCACTGTTTAAGGTGGAGGCGCTTTAATATAATAACTGCACTATTTAAGATGGAGGAGCTTTAATATAATAACTGCACTGTTTAAGGTGGAGGCGCTTTAATATAATAACTGCACTATTTAAGATGGAGGAGCTTTAATATAATAACTACACTGTTTAAGGTGGAAGCTCTTTAATATAATAACTGCACTATTTAAGATGGAGGAGCTTTAATATAATAACTGCACTGTTTAAGGTGGAGGCGCTTTAATATAATAACTGCACTATTTAAGATGGAGGAGCTTTAATATAATAACTGCACTGTTTAAGGTGGAGGCGCTTTAATATAATAACTGCACTGTTTAAGGTGGAGGCGCTTTAATATAATAACTGCACTATTTAAGATGGAGGAGCTTTAATATAATAACTGCACTGTTTAAGGTGGAGGCGCTTTAATATAATAACTGCACTATTTAAGATGGAGGAGCTTTAATATAATAACTGCACTGTTTAAGGTGGAGGCGCTTTAATATAATAACTGCACTATTTAAGATGGAGGAGCTTTAATATAATAACTACACTGTTTAAGGTGGAGGCTCTAATATAATAACTGCACTGTTTAAGGTGGAGGCGCTTTAATATAATAACTACACTGTTTAAGATGGAGGAGCTTTAATATAATAACTACACTGTTTAAGGTGGAGGAGCTTTAATATAATAACTGCACTGTTTAAGGTGGAGGAGCTTTAATATAATTGCACTGTTTAAGGTGGAGGCGCTTTAATATAATAACTACACTGTTTAAGGTGGAGGCGCTTTAATATAATAACTGCACTATTTAAGGTGGAGGAGCTTTAATATAATAACTGCACTATTTAAGGTGGAGGCGCTTTAATATAATAACTACACTGTTTAAGGTGGAGGCGCTTTAATATAATAACTGCACTATTTAAGATGGAGGAGCTTTAATATAATAACTACACTGTTTAAGGTGAAGGCGCTTTAATATAATAACTGCACTATTTAAGATGGAGGAGCTTTAATATAATAACTGCACTGTTTAAGATGGAGGAGCTTTAATATAATAACTGCACTGTTTAAGGTGGAGGCGCTTTAATATAATAACTGCACTATTTAAGATGGAGGAGCTTTAATATAATAACTGCACTGTTTAAGGTGGAGGCGCTTTAATATAATAACTGCACTATTTAAGATGGAGGAGCTTTAATATAATAACTGCACTGTTTAAGGTGGAGGCGCTTTAATATAATAACTGCACTATTTAAGATGGAGGAGCTTTAATATAATAACTACACTGTTTAAGGTGGAGGCTCTAATATAATAACTGCACTGTTTAAGGTGGAGGCGCTTTAATATAATAACTACACTGTTTAAGATGGAGGAGCTTTAATATAATAACTACACTGTTTAAGGTGGAGGAGCTTTAATATAATAACTGCACTGTTTAAGGTGGAGGCGCTTTAATATAATAACTGCACTATTTAAGATGGAGGAGCTTTAATATAATAACTACACTGTTTAAGGTGGAGGCGCTTTAATATAATAACTGCACTATTTAAGATGGAGGAGCTTTAATATAATAACTGCACTGTTTAAGATGGAGGAGCTTTAATATAATAACTACACTGTTTAAGGTGGAGGCGCTTTAATATAATAACTGCACTATTTAAGATGGAGGAGCTTTAATATAATAACTGCACTGTTTAAGGTGGAGGAGCTTTAATATAATTGCACTGTTTAAGGTGGAGGCGCTTTAATATAATAACTACACTGTTTAAGGTGGAGGCGCTTTAATATAATAACTGCACTATTTAAGGTGGAGGAGCTTTAATATAATAACTGCACTGTTTAAGGTGGAGGAGCTTTAATATAATAACTGCACTGTTTAAGGTGGAGGAACTTTAATATAATAACTGCACTATTTAAGATGGAGGAGCTTTAATATAATAACTACACTGTTTAAGGTGGAGGCTCTAATATAATAACTGCACTGTTTAAGGTGGAGGCGCTTTAATATAATAACTGCACTATTTAAGATGGAGGAGCTTTAATATAATAACTGCACTGTTTAAGGTGGAGGCGCTTTAATATAATAACTGCACTATTTAAGATGGAGGAGCTTTAATATAATAACTGCACTGTTTAAGGTGGAGGCGCTTTAATATAATAACTGCACTATTTAAGATGGAGGAGCTTTAATATAATAACTACACTGTTTAAGGTGGAGGCTCTAATATAATAACTGCACTGTTTAAGGTGGAGGCGCTTTAATATAATAACTACACTGTTTAAGATGGAGGAGCTTTAATATAATAACTACACTGTTTAAGGTGGAGGAGCTTTAATATAATTGCACTGTTTAAGGTGGAGGCGCTTTAATATAATAACTACACTGTTTAAGGTGGAGGCGCTTTAATATAATAACTGCACTATTTAAGGTGGAGGAGCTTTAATATAATAACTGCACTATTTAAGGTGGAGGCGCTTTAATATAATTGCACTGTTTAAGGTGGAGGCGCTTTAATATAATAACTACACTGTTTAAGGTGGAGGCGCTTTAATATAATAACTGCACTATTTAAGGTGGAGGAGCTTTAATATAATAACTGCACTGTTTAAGGTGGAGGAGCTTTAATATAATTGCACTGTTTAAGGTGGAGGCGCTTTAATATAATAACTACACTGTTTAAGGTGGAGGCGCTTTAATATAATAACTGCACTATTTAAGGTGGAGGAGCTTTAATATAATAACTGCACTATTTAAGGTGGAGGCGCTTTAATATAATAACTACACTGTTTAAGGTGGAGGCGCTTTAATATAATAACTGCACTATTTAAGATGGAGGAGCTTTAATATAATAACTACACTGTTTAAGGTGAAGGCGCTTTAATATAATAACTGCACTATTTAAGATGGAGGAGCTTTAATATAATAACTGCACTGTTTAAGATGGAGGAGCTTTAATATAATAACTACACTGTTTAAGGTGGAGGCGCTTTAATATAATAACTGCACTATTTAAGATGGAGGAGCTTTAATATAATAACTGCACTGTTTAAGGTGGAGGAGCTTTAATATAATTGCACTGTTTAAGGTGGAGGCGCTTTAATATAATAACTACACTGTTTAAGGTGGAGGCGCTTTAATATAATAACTGCACTATTTAAGGTGGAGGAGCTTTAATATAATAACTGCACTGTTTAAGGTGGAGGAGCTTTAATATAATAACTGCACTGTTTAAGGTGGAGGCGCTTTAATATAATAACTGCACTATTTAAGATGGAGGAGCTTTAATATAATAACTGCACTGTTTAAGGTGGAGGCGCTTTAATATAATAACTGCACTATTTAAGATGGAGGAGCTTTAATATAATAACTACACTGTTTAAGGTGGAGGCTCTAATATAATAACTGCACTGTTTAAGGTGGAGGCGCTTTAATATAATAACTACACTGTTTAAGATGGAGGAGCTTTAATATAATAACTACACTGTTTAAGGTGGAGGAGCTTTAATATAATAACTGCACTGTTTAAGGTGGAGGCGCTTTAATATAATAACTGCACTATTTAAGATGGAGGAGCTTTAATATAATAACTACACTGTTTAAGGTGGAGGCGCTTTAATATAATAACTGCACTATTTAAGATGGAGGAGCTTTAATATAATAACTGCACTGTTTAAGGTGGAGGCGCTTTAATATAATAACTGCACTATTTAAGATGGAGGAGCTTTAATATAATAACTACACTGTTTAAGGTGGAGGCGCTTTAATATAATAACTGCACTATTTAAGATGGAGGAGCTTTAATATAATAACTGCACTGTTTAAGATGGAGGAGCTTTAATATAATAACTACACTGTTTAAGGTGGAGGCGCTTTAATATAATAACTGCACTATTTAAGATGGAGGAGCTTTAATATAATAACTGCACTGTTTAAGGTGGAGGAGCTTTAATATAATTGCACTGTTTAAGGTGGAGGCGCTTTAATATAATAACTACACTGTTTAAGGTGGAGGCGCTTTAATATAATAACTGCACTATTTAAGGTGGAGGAGCTTTAATATAATAACTGCACTGTTTAAGGTGGAGGAGCTTTAATATAATAACTGCACTGTTTAAGGTGGAGGAACTTTAATATAATAACTGCACTATTTAAGATGGAGGAGCTTTAATATAATAACTACACTGTTTAAGGTGGAGGCTCTAATATAATAACTGCACTGTTTAAGGTGGAGGCGCTTTAATATAATAACTGCACTATTTAAGATGGAGGAGCTTTAATATAATAACTGCACTGTTTAAGGTGGAGGCGCTTTAATATAATAACTGCACTATTTAAGATGGAGGAGCTTTAATATAATAACTGCACTGTTTAAGGTGGAGGCGCTTTAATATAATAACTGCACTATTTAAGATGGAGGAGCTTTAATATAATAACTACACTGTTTAAGGTGGAGGCTCTAATATAATAACTGCACTGTTTAAGGTGGAGGCGCTTTAATATAATAACTACACTGTTTAAGATGGAGGAGCTTTAATATAATAACTACACTGTTTAAGGTGGAGGAGCTTTAATATAATTGCACTGTTTAAGGTGGAGGCGCTTTAATATAATAACTACACTGTTTAAGGTGGAGGCGCTTTAATATAATAACTGCACTATTTAAGGTGGAGGAGCTTTAATATAATAACTGCACTATTTAAGGTGGAGGCGCTTTAATATAATAACTACACTGTTTAAGGTGGAGGCGCTTTAATATAATAACTGCACTATTTAAGATGGAGGCGCTTTAATATAATAACTACACTGTTTAAGGTGAAGGCGCTTTAATATAATAACTGCACTATTTAAGATGGAGGAGCTTTAATATAATAACTGCACTGTTTAAGATGGAGGAGCTTTAATATAATAACTACACTGTTTAAGGTGGAGGCGCTTTAATATAATAACTGCACTATTTAAGATGGAGGAGCTTTAATATAATAACTGCACTGTTTAAGGTGGAGGCGCTTTAATATAATAACTGCACTATTTAAGATGGAGGAGCTTTAATATAATAACTACACTGTTTAAGGTGGAGGCGCTTTAATATAATAACTGCACTATTTAAGATGGAGGAGCTTTAATATAATAACTGCACTGTTTAAGATGGAGGAGCTTTAATATAATAACTACACTGTTTAAGGTGGAGGCGCTTTAATATAATAACTGCACTATTTAAGATGGAGGAGCTTTAATATAATAACTGCACTGTTTAAGGTGGAGGCGCTTTAATATAATAACTGCACTATTTAAGATGGAGGAGCTTTAATATAATAACTACACTGTTTAAGGTGGAGGCGCTTTAATATAATAACTGCACTATTTAAGATGGAGGAGCTTTAATATAATAACTGCACTGTTTAAGATGGAGGAGCTTTAATATAATAACTACACTGTTTAAGGTGGAGGCGCTTTAATATAATAACTGCACTATTTAAGATGGAGGAGCTTTAATATAATAACTGCACTGTTTAAGGTGGAGGAGCTTTAATATAATTGCACTGTTTAAGGTGGAGGCGCTTTAATATAATAACTACACTGTTTAAGGTGGAGGCGCTTTAATATAATAACTACACTGTTTAAGGTGGAGGCTCTAATATAATAACTGCACTGTTTAAGGTGGAGGCGCTTTAATATAATAACTGCACTATTTAAGATGGAGGAGCTTTAATATAATAACTACACTGTTTAAGGTGGAGGAGCTTTAATATAATTGCACTGTTTAAGGTGGAGGCGCTTTAATATAATAACTACACTGTTTAAGGTGGAGGCGCTTTAATATAATAACTGCACTATTTAAGGTGGAGGAGCTTTAATATAATTGCACTGTTTAAGGTGGAGGCGCTTTAATATAATAACTACACTGTTTAAGGTGGAGGCGCTTTAATATAATAACTGCACTATTTAAGGTGGAGGAGCTTTAATATAATAACTGCACTATTTAAGATGGAGGAGCTTTAATATAATAACTACACTGTTTAAGGTGGAGGCTCTAATATAATAACTGCACTGTTTAAGGTGGAGGCGCTTTAATATAATAACTGCACTATTTAAGATGGAGGAGCTTTAATATAATAACTACACTGTTTAAGGTGGAGGAGCTTTAATATAATAACTGCACTGTTTAAGGTGGAGGAGCTTTAATATAATTGCACTGTTTAAGGTGGAGGCGCTTTAATATAATAACTGCACTGTTTAAGGTGGAGGCGCTTCAATATAATAACTGCACTGTTTAAGGTGGAGGCGCTTTAATATAATAACTGCACTATTTAAGATGGAGGAGCTTTAATATAATAACTGCACTGTTTAAGGTGGAGGCGCTTTAATATAATAACTGCACTATTTAAGATGGAGGAGCTTTAATATAATAACTGCACTGTTTAAGGTGGAGGCGCTTTAATATAATAACTGCACTATTTAAGATGGAGGAGCTTTAATATAATAACTACACTGTTTAAGGTGGAGGCTCTAATATAATAACTGCACTGTTTAAGGTGGAGGCGCTTTAATATAATAACTACACTGTTTAAGATGGAGGAGCTTTAATATAATAACTACACTGTTTAAGGTGGAGGAGCTTTAATATAATTGCACTGTTTAAGGTGGAGGCGCTTTAATATAATAACTACACTGTTTAAGGTGGAGGCGCTTTAATATAATAACTGCACTATTTAAGGTGGAGGAGCTTTAATATAATAACTGCACTATTTAAGGTGGAGGCGCTTTAATATAATAACTACACTGTTTAAGGTGGAGGCGCTTTAATATAATAACTGCACTATTTAAGATGGAGGAGCTTTAATATAATAACTACACTGTTTAAGGTGAAGGCGCTTTAATATAATAACTGCACTATTTAAGATGGAGGCGCTTTAATATAATAACTGCACTGTTTAAGGTGGAGGCGCTTTAATATAATAACTGCACTGTTTAAGGTGGAGGCGCTTTAATATAATAACTGCACTATTTAAGATGGAGGAGCTTTAATATAATAACTACACTGTTTAAGGTGGAGGCTCTTTAATATAATAACTGCACTAT
Source organism: Hoplias malabaricus (assembly GCF_029633855.1). Classification (NCBI taxonomy): domain Eukaryota; kingdom Metazoa; phylum Chordata; class Actinopteri; order Characiformes; family Erythrinidae; genus Hoplias; species Hoplias malabaricus. Next base: position 7,759 of record NW_027100758.1, on the reverse strand, counting down.
TTAAGATGGAGGAGCTTTAATATAATAACTGCACTGTTTAAGGTGGAGGCGCTTTAATATAATAACTGCACTATTTAAGATGGAGGAGCTTTAATATAATAACTGCACTGTTTAAGGTGGAGGCGCTTTAATATAATAACTGCACTGTTTAAGGTGGAGGCGCTTTAATATAATAACTGCACTATTTAAGATGGAGGAGCTTTAATATAATAACTGCACTGTTTAAGGTGGAGGCGCTTTAATATAATAACTGCACTATTTAAGATGGAGGAGCTTTAATATAATAACTGCACTGTTTAAGGTGGAGGCGCTTTAATATAATAACTGCACTATTTAAGATGGAGGAGCTTTAATATAATAACTACACTGTTTAAGGTGGAGGCTCTAATATAATAACTGCACTGTTTAAGGTGGAGGCGCTTTAATATAATAACTACACTGTTTAAGATGGAGGAGCTTTAATATAATAACTACACTGTTTAAGGTGGAGGAGCTTTAATATAATAACTACACTGTTTAAGGTGGAGGCGCTTTAATATAATAACTGCATTATTTAAGGTGGAGGAGCTTTAATATAATAACTGCACTATTTAAGGTGGAGGCGCTTTAATATAATAACTACACTGTTTAAGGTGGAGGCGCTTTAATATAATAACTGCACTATTTAAGATGGAGGAGCTTTAATATAATAACTACACTGTTTAAGGTGAAGGCGCTTTAATATAATAACTGCACTATTTAAGATGGAGGAGCTTTAATATAATAACTGCACTGTTTAAGATGGAGGAGCTTTAATATAATAACTACACTGTTTAAGGTGGAGGCGCTTTAATATAATAACTGCACTATTTAAGATGGAGGAGCTTTAATATAATAACTACACTGTTTAAGGTGGAGGAGCTTTAATATAATAACTGCACTGTTTAAGGTGGAGGAGCTTTAATATAATTGCACTGTTTAAGGTGGAGGCGCTTTAATATAATAACTACACTGTTTAAGGTGGAGGCGCTTTAATATAATAACTGCACTATTTAAGGTGGAGGAGCTTTAATATAATAACTGCACTATTTAAGATGGAGGAGCTTTAATATAATAACTACACTGTTTAAGGTGGAGGCTCTAATATAATAACTGCACTGTTTAAGGTGGAGGCGCTTTAATATAATAACTGCACTATTTAAGATGGAGGAGCTTTAATATAATAACTACACTGTTTAAGGTGGAGGAGCTTTAATATAATAACTGCACTGTTTAAGGTGGAGGAGCTTTAATATAATTGCACTGTTTAAGGTGGAGGCGCTTTAATATAATAACTACACTGTTTAAGGTGGAGGCGCTTTAATATAATAACTGCACTATTTAAGGTGGAAGCGCTTTAATATAATAACTGCACTGTTTAAGATGGAGGAGCTTTAATATAATAACTGCACTGTTTAAGGTGGAGGCGCTTTAATATAATAACTGCACTGTTTAAGGTGGAGGCGCTTTAATATAATAACTGCACTATTTAAGATGGAGGAGCTTTAATATAATAACTACACTGTTTAAGGTGGAGGCTCTTTAATATAATAACTGCACTACTTAAGATGGAGGAGCTTTAATATAATAACTGCACTGTTTAAGGTGGAGGCGCTTTAATATAATAACTGCACTGTTTAAGGTGGAGGCGCTTTAATATAATAACTGCACTATTTAAGATGGAGGAGCTTTAATATAATAACTACACTGTTTAAGGTGGAGGCTCTTTAATATAATAACTGCACTATTTAAGATGGAGGAGCTTTAATATAATAACTGCACTGTTTAAGGTGGAGGCGCTTTAATATAATAACTGCACTATTTAAGATGGAGGAGCTTTAATATAATAACTGCACTGTTTAAGATGGAGGAGCTTTAATATAATAACTGCACTGTTTAAGGTGGAGGCGCTTTAATATAATAACTGCACTATTTAAGATGGAGGAGCTTTAATATAATAACTACACTGTTTAAGGTGGAAGCTCTTTAATATAATAACTGCACTATTTAAGATGGAGGAGCTTTAATATAATAACTACACTGTTTAAGGTGGAGGCGCTTTAATATAATAACTGCACTATTTAAGATGGAGGAGCTTTAATATAATAACTGCACTGTTTAAGATGGAGGAGCTTTAATATAATAACTACACTGTTTAAGGTGGAGGCGCTTTAATATAATAACTACACTGTTTAAGGTGGAGGCGCTTTAATATAATAACTGCACTGTTTAAGGTGGAGGCGCTTTAATATAATAACTGCACTATTTAAGAAGGAAGAGCTTTAATATAATAACTACACTGTTTAAGGTGGAGGCTCTTTAATATAATAACTGCACTATTTAAGATGGAGGAGCTTTAATATAATAACTGCACTGTTTAAGGTGGAGGCGCTTTAATATAATAACTGCACTATTTAAGATGGAGGAGCTTTAATATAATAACTGCACTGTTTAAGGTGGAGGCGCTTTAATATAATAACTGCACTATTTAAGATGGAGGAGCTTTAATATAATAACTACACTGTTTAAGGTGGAAGCTCTTTAATATAATAACTGCACTATTTAAGATGGAGGAGCTTTAATATAATAACTGCACTGTTTAAGGTGGAGGCGCTTTAATATAATAACTGCACTATTTAAGATGGAGGAGCTTTAATATAATAACTGCACTGTTTAAGGTGGAGGCGCTTTAATATAATAACTGCACTGTTTAAGGTGGAGGCGCTTTAATATAATAACTGCACTATTTAAGATGGAGGAGCTTTAATATAATAACTGCACTGTTTAAGGTGGAGGCGCTTTAATATAATAACTGCACTATTTAAGATGGAGGAGCTTTAATATAATAACTGCACTGTTTAAGGTGGAGGCGCTTTAATATAATAACTGCACTATTTAAGATGGAGGAGCTTTAATATAATAACTACACTGTTTAAGGTGGAGGCTCTAATATAATAACTGCACTGTTTAAGGTGGAGGCGCTTTAATATAATAACTACACTGTTTAAGATGGAGGAGCTTTAATATAATAACTACACTGTTTAAGGTGGAGGAGCTTTAATATAATAACTGCACTGTTTAAGGTGGAGGAGCTTTAATATAATTGCACTGTTTAAGGTGGAGGCGCTTTAATATAATAACTACACTGTTTAAGGTGGAGGCGCTTTAATATAATAACTGCACTATTTAAGGTGGAGGAGCTTTAATATAATAACTGCACTATTTAAGGTGGAGGCGCTTTAATATAATAACTACACTGTTTAAGGTGGAGGCGCTTTAATATAATAACTGCACTATTTAAGATGGAGGAGCTTTAATATAATAACTACACTGTTTAAGGTGAAGGCGCTTTAATATAATAACTGCACTATTTAAGATGGAGGAGCTTTAATATAATAACTGCACTGTTTAAGATGGAGGAGCTTTAATATAATAACTGCACTGTTTAAGGTGGAGGCGCTTTAATATAATAACTGCACTATTTAAGATGGAGGAGCTTTAATATAATAACTGCACTGTTTAAGGTGGAGGCGCTTTAATATAATAACTGCACTATTTAAGATGGAGGAGCTTTAATATAATAACTGCACTGTTTAAGGTGGAGGCGCTTTAATATAATAACTGCACTATTTAAGATGGAGGAGCTTTAATATAATAACTACACTGTTTAAGGTGGAGGCTCTAATATAATAACTGCACTGTTTAAGGTGGAGGCGCTTTAATATAATAACTACACTGTTTAAGATGGAGGAGCTTTAATATAATAACTACACTGTTTAAGGTGGAGGAGCTTTAATATAATAACTGCACTGTTTAAGGTGGAGGCGCTTTAATATAATAACTGCACTATTTAAGATGGAGGAGCTTTAATATAATAACTACACTGTTTAAGGTGGAGGCGCTTTAATATAATAACTGCACTATTTAAGATGGAGGAGCTTTAATATAATAACTGCACTGTTTAAGGTGGAGGCGCTTTAATATAATAACTGCACTATTTAAGATGGAGGAGCTTTAATATAATAACTACACTGTTTAAGGTGGAGGCGCTTTAATATAATAACTGCACTATTTAAGATGGAGGAGCTTTAATATAATAACTGCACTGTTTAAGATGGAGGAGCTTTAATATAATAACTACACTGTTTAAGGTGGAGGCGCTTTAATATAATAACTGCACTATTTAAGATGGAGGAGCTTTAATATAATAACTGCACTGTTTAAGGTGGAGGAGCTTTAATATAATTGCACTGTTTAAGGTGGAGGCGCTTTAATATAATAACTACACTGTTTAAGGTGGAGGCGCTTTAATATAATAACTGCACTATTTAAGGTGGAGGAGCTTTAATATAATAACTGCACTGTTTAAGGTGGAGGAGCTTTAATATAATAACTGCACTGTTTAAGGTGGAGGAACTTTAATATAATAACTGCACTATTTAAGATGGAGGAGCTTTAATATAATAACTACACTGTTTAAGGTGGAGGCTCTAATATAATAACTGCACTGTTTAAGGTGGAGGCGCTTTAATATAATAACTGCACTATTTAAGATGGAGGAGCTTTAATATAATAACTGCACTGTTTAAGGTGGAGGCGCTTTAATATAATAACTGCACTATTTAAGATGGAGGAGCTTTAATATAATAACTGCACTGTTTAAGGTGGAGGCGCTTTAATATAATAACTGCACTATTTAAGATGGAGGAGCTTTAATATAATAACTACACTGTTTAAGGTGGAGGCTCTAATATAATAACTGCACTGTTTAAGGTGGAGGCGCTTTAATATAATAACTACACTGTTTAAGATGGAGGAGCTTTAATATAATAACTACACTATTTAAGATGGAGGAGCTTTAATATAATAACTGCACTGTTTAAGGTGGAGGCGCTTTAATATAATAACTGCACTATTTAAGATGGAGGAGCTTTAATATAATAACTGCACTGTTTAAGGTGGAGGCGCTTTAATATAATAACTGCACTATTTAAGATGGAGGAGCTTTAATATAATAACTGCACTGTTTAAGGTGGAGGCGCTTTAATATAATAACTGCACTATTTAAGATGGAGGAGCTTTAATATAATAACTACACTGTTTAAGGTGGAGGCTCTAATATAATAACTGCACTGTTTAAGGTGGAGGCGCTTTAATATAATAACTACACTGTTTAAGATGGAGGAGCTTTAATATAATAACTACACTGTTTAAGGTGGAGGAGCTTTAATATAATAACTGCACTGTTTAAGGTGGAGGCGCTTTAATATAATAACTGCACTATTTAAGATGGAGGAGCTTTAATATAATAACTACACTGTTTAAGGTGGAGGCGCTTTAATATAATAACTGCACTATTTAAGATGGAGGAGCTTTAATATAATAACTGCACTGTTTAAGGTGGAGGCGCTTTAATATAATAACTGCACTATTTAAGATGGAGGAGCTTTAATATAATAACTACACTGTTTAAGGTGGAGGCGCTTTAATATAATAACTGCACTATTTAAGATGGAGGAGCTTTAATATAATAACTGCACTGTTTAAGATGGAGGAGCTTTAATATAATAACTACACTGTTTAAGGTGGAGGCGCTTTAATATAATAACTGCACTATTTAAGATGGAGGAGCTTTAATATAATAACTGCACTGTTTAAGGTGGAGGAGCTTTAATATAATTGCACTGTTTAAGGTGGAGGCGCTTTAATATAATAACTACACTGTTTAAGGTGGAGGCGCTTTAATATAATAACTGCACTATTTAAGGTGGAGGAGCTTTAATATAATAACTGCACTGTTTAAGGTGGAGGAGCTTTAATATAATAACTGCACTGTTTAAGGTGGAGGAACTTTAATATAATAACTGCACTATTTAAGATGGAGGAGCTTTAATATAATAACTACACTGTTTAAGGTGGAGGCTCTAATATAATAACTGCACTGTTTAAGGTGGAGGCGCTTTAATATAATAACTGCACTATTTAAGATGGAGGAGCTTTAATATAATAACTGCACTGTTTAAGGTGGAGGCGCTTTAATATAATAACTGCACTATTTAAGATGGAGGAGCTTTAATATAATAACTGCACTGTTTAAGGTGGAGGCGCTTTAATATAATAACTGCACTATTTAAGATGGAGGAGCTTTAATATAATAACTACACTGTTTAAGGTGGAGGCTCTAATATAATAACTGCACTGTTTAAGGTGGAGGCGCTTTAATATAATAACTACACTGTTTAAGATGGAGGAGCTTTAATATAATAACTACACTGTTTAAGGTGGAGGAGCTTTAATATAATTGCACTGTTTAAGGTGGAGGCGCTTTAATATAATAACTACACTGTTTAAGGTGGAGGCGCTTTAATATAATAACTGCACTATTTAAGGTGGAGGAGCTTTAATATAATAACTGCACTATTTAAGGTGGAGGCGCTTTAATATAATAACTACACTATTTAAGGTGGAGGCGCTTTAATATAATAACTGCACTATTTAAGATGGAGGCGCTTTAATATAATAACTACACTGTTTAAGGTGAAGGCGCTTTAATATAATAACTGCACTATTTAAGATGGAGGAGCTTTAATATAATAACTGCACTGTTTAAGATGGAGGAGCTTTAATATAATAACTACACTGTTTAAGGTGGAGGCGCTTTAATATAATAACTGCACTATTTAAGATGGAGGAGCTTTAATATAATAACTGCACTGTTTAAGGTGGAGGCGCTTTAATATAATAACTGCACTATTTAAGATGGAGGAGCTTTAATATAATAACTACACTGTTTAAGGTGGAGGCGCTTTAATATAATAACTGCACTATTTAAGATGGAGGAGCTTTAATATAATAACTGCACTGTTTAAGATGGAGGAGCTTTAATATAATAACTACACTGTTTAAGGTGGAGGCGCTTTAATATAATAACTGCACTATTTAAGATGGAGGAGCTTTAATATAATAACTGCACTGTTTAAGGTGGAGGCGCTTTAATATAATAACTGCACTATTTAAGATGGAGGAGCTTTAATATAATAACTACACTGTTTAAGGTGGAGGCGCTTTAATATAATAACTGCACTATTTAAGATGGAGGAGCTTTAATATAATAACTGCACTGTTTAAGATGGAGGAGCTTTAATATAATAACTACACTGTTTAAGGTGGAGGCGCTTTAATATAATAACTGCACTATTTAAGATGGAGGAGCTTTAATATAATAACTGCACTGTTTAAGGTGGAGGAGCTTTAATATAATTGCACTGTTTAAGGTGGAGGCGCTTTAATATAATAACTACACTGTTTAAGGTGGAGGCGCTTTAATATAATAACTACACTGTTTAAGGTGGAGGCTCTAATATAATAACTGCACTGTTTAAGGTGGAGGCGCTTTAATATAATAACTGCACTATTTAAGATGGAGGAGCTTTAATATAATAACTACACTGTTTAAGGTGGAGGAGCTTTAATATAATTGCACTGTTTAAGGTGGAGGCGCTTTAATATAATAACTACACTGTTTAAGGTGGAGGCGCTTTAATATAATAACTGCACTATTTAAGGTGGAGGAGCTTTAATATAATTGCACTGTTTAAGGTGGAGGCGCTTTAATATAATAACTACACTGTTTAAGGTGGAGGCGCTTTAATATAATAACTGCACTATTTAAGGTGGAGGAGCTTTAATATAATAACTGCACTATTTAAGATGGAGGAGCTTTAATATAATAACTACACTG